>NC_142009.1:5208156-5250656 GCF_049901735.1 Notechis scutatus
ATCCATTTATCATCTATCTATCCATTTATCTTATCTATCTATCCATTTATCACCTATCATATCCATTTATCATCTGTCTATCTATCTATCTATCTATCTATCTATCTATCTATCTATCTATCTATCATCTATCTTTGATTTCATATCTATTAACAATCCACAATATAAGTTAGTCCCCCTGGTGACTGTACCCGATTCTCCAGCCAGCCATGCTTTGAGATGAATGGACTTCAACTCCCAGATTTTCCCCAACTTGCCTGCTTGAAGTTGTCCTGAGTGGGGAATTGTGGGAGTAGAAGTCCACCCATCTTCAAGTACCCAAGTTGGAGGAGCAGCGCCATTTATTTCCCTGTGCTTTAAATTCACCATTAATGCTTATTCTTCTGCCTTGTAGGTCATTTTGCACGATGTGATCAAGTTTATCGCCGTCTATCTGGTGTTTTTGTTTGGATTTGGCGTAGGTAAACAGAATTTGATGCTTTATTCCCAGGGGCATCGGTGGATCCGGTGTGGGGTGTGTGTGTTCAAAGAAGGCATAACAGTGTTGCCAACAGTGCCACCCAAGCCCTGCCCCCTTTTTATGCATATCACACATACAAGGCTTGGCTTTCTCTCTTGCGGTCTCCATTTGGCCCTTTTTGACACATTCCCCGTGAACACCTGTAATTATTTGGAATCGGGTATGCAACTGACATGCATTGGGGCTCTCTGAGCTTTGTGGTTGTGTTTACAGATGTTTCATTACCTGACTAAGTAACAGCATAAGTGCTGGAAGGCGTTTATAAGGAGGAGGAGGAGGAGGAGGAGGAGGAGGAGGAGGAGGAGGAGGAGGAGGAGGAGGAGGAGGAAGCAGATTGTGGGCTCCTTGGTGCTCTCTAAGTTTGGTTGTTTTCTTGCAGACGTTTCATGACCCAACAAGGCAGCATCATCAATGCTAGAAGGGAGTGGGGTTGGAGGAGGAGGAGGAGGAGGAGGAGGAGGAGGAGGAGGAGGAGGAGGAGGAGGAGGAGGAGGCAGATTGTGGGCTCCTTGGTGCTCTCTAAGTTTGGTTGTTTTCTTGCAGACGTTTCATGACCCAACAAGGCAGCATCATCAATGCTAGAAGGGAGTGGGGTTGGAGGAGGAGGAGGAGGAGGAGGAGGAGGAGGAGGAGGAGGAGGAGGAGGAGGAGGAGGAGGAGGAGGAAGCAGATTGTGGGCTCCTTGGTGCTCTCTAAGTTTGGTTGTTTTCTTGCAGACGTTTCATGACCCAACAAGGCAGCATCATCAATGCTAGAAGGGAGTGGGGTTGGAGGAGGAGGAGGCGGAGGAGGAGAGGAGGAGGAGGGGAGGAGGAGGAGGAGGAGGAGAGGAGGAGGAAGCAGATTGTGGGCTCCTTGGTGCTCTCTAAGTTTGGTTGTTTTCTTGCAGACGTTTCATGACCCAACAAGGCAGCATCATCAATGCTAGAAGGGAGTGGGGTTGGAGGAGGAGGAGGAGGAGGAGGAGGAGGAGGAGGAGGAGGAGGAGGAGGAGGAGGAGGAGGAGGAAGCAGATTGTGGGCTCCTTGGTGCTCTCTAAGTTTGGTTGTTTTCTTGCAGACGTTTCATGACCCAACTAGGCAGCATCATCAATGCTAGAAGGGAGTGGGGTTGGAGGAGGAGGAGGAGGAGGAGGAGGAGGAGGAGGAGGAGGAGGAGGAAGAGGAGGAGGAGGAGGAAGCAGATTGTGGGCTCCTTGGTGCTCTCTAAGTTTGGTTGTTTTCTTGCAGACGTTTCATGACCCAACTAGGCAGCATCATCAATGCTAGAAGGGAGAAGGGTTGGAGGAGGAGGAGGAGGAGGAGGAGGAAGAGGAGGAGGAGGAGGAGGAGGAGGAGGAAGCAGATTGTGGGCTCCTTGATGCTCTCTAAGTTTGGTTGTTTTCTTGCAGCGTTTCATGACCCAACAAGGCAGCATCATCAATGCTAGAAGGGAGGGGGTTGGAGGAGGAGGAGGAGGAGGAGGAGGAGGAGGAGGAGGAGGAGGAGGAGGAGGAGGAGGAGGAGGCAGATTGTGGGCTCCTTGGTGCTCTCTAAGTTTGGTTGTTTTCTTGCAGACGTTTCATGACCCAACTAGTCAATGTCATCAGTGCTAGAAGGGAGAGGGGTTTGGGGGGGAGGAGGAGGGGAGGAGAAGGAGAAGAATTGTGGGGTCCTTGGTGTTCACTGAGTTTGGTTGTTTTCTTGCAGACATTTCGTGACCCAAGTAGGTAACATCATCAGTGCTAGAAGAGAGAAGGATTTGTGGAGGAGGAGAAGGAGAGGAGGAGGAGGAGGAGGAGGAGGAGGAGGAGGAGGAGGAAGATTGTGGGCTCCTTGGTGCTCTCTAAGTTTGGTTGTTTTCTTGCAGACGTTTCATGACCCAACAAGGCAGCATCATCAATGCTAGAAGGGAGTGAGGTTAGAGGAGGAGGAGGAGGAGGAGGAGGAGGAGGTTATCTGCTTATCTGGAGGGTAAATGCTGCCAAGAGTTTTGGTGTTTTAAGTAAACAACAATGATGCTTATTGTAAACCCCAATCAAAGAACTGCCGTCTTAGACAAATAAACTAACAGAAAATAACAGCCTAATCGAGGAACAATCAAGGACACACCCACCCACACGTACAGGGCAAACCACCTGCATATAACCAGACAGCAAACCCCACTCCCTTTTGCTACTGATGATGTTCCCTAGTTGGGTCTTGAAACGTCTGCAAGAAAACCACCAATCTCAGAGAGCATCAAAGACTCCACAATCCTCTTCCTCCTCCTCCTCCTGCTGTTCCTCTTCCACAAACCCCACTCCCTTCTGCTACTGATGATGTTCCCTAGTTGGGTCTGGAAACGTCTGCAAGGAAGACAATCAAGCTCACAGACCCCACAGACCCCACAGTTCCATCCCTGAGCTACAAATATTCTCTTCTAAAAATTCAAAACACAAACCCCCAAAATTCAGGGGTGGAATTCAAAAATCCCAGCAACTGGGCAGCGAACCGGTTGCTGGGTGGGCATAACCTACTGGAACTTCCTGTTTCCGGCTTCCGATGGGCCTCTGGGGCGGGGGGCGAGAAACAGGCCCGTTTTCCCCCTCCCAGAGCCTTTGCAGGGAACCTGCCCCTATCTCCATCAAAAATGGGCCACGTGGGGACTACTGGGAGGGGCGGGGAGGGGTGGCCGGGGCCAGCCGGTCGGTTGAAATACCGGTTCAGCACACTGTTGTGGTTCACCGGCAGCAGGTGCGGACAGAGAGCGAGGACTCGGATGAGGGCCCTGCGTGTGATGCAGGGATGGGGCCAGGACCATCAGGGAGTGGAGTGCTGCCTTCGGAGATTGTGGAGGCTGGCAGCAGTGAGGAAGAGGCCCCCGAGGAGCCTGTGCCCAGGGCGTGTGCGCGCAGGGCTGCTCAAAGGAAAGAGCAGCTGCAGCAGCACGGGCGACTCGGGAGTAAGGCTGCAAGGAAATGGCCCCTCCCTTAAGAGATAAAAGCCAGCTGAGAAACCGCAGTCCTTTGCAGGAAGCAAAGAAGTTTTTGCACTCAAGCCCCGTGGGCGTTCAGACTATCTTAGTTTGTGTTTGGAGACTCTTTGTGTTTGAAATATTTCTTGGCAACTTTATCTAGTGTTCTTGGCAGCCTCACACAACCTTAGCAAGGGTCGTTCTTATCAGAGACAATGAGTTTGAAAAAGCCTTTTAACAGGGAAGGAATGGAATTAGGTAAAGAATCATTAAAAGTTACCTCCGTTTGATGTTTGTTTCCTTAGAAGAAGGTTTGGGTCAGAACACACACCAGCTGTAATTTTAACATCCAGTTCGCCCGAACCGGTCCGAACCGGTTAGAATCCCACCTCTGCCCAAATTGCACAATTCACGTTTTTGACTCCTTCCTGCGGACACCCCATTTCGGACTCTAATAACCCCTTTGGGGGGAGCACTGAATCTTCAGGAAGATGTTGTAACCTCAAAGTTTTGGGTTTTTTAAGTCTCTAATCCTCTCCTCCTTCCCGTTCTCTGCCCAGCTCTTGCGGCCTTGGTGGACTCTTGTCCCGAAGACAGCAAATGCAATGAGTACAGCGTCTTGGGAAGCATCGAGGTCGACTTATTCATGCTGACCTTGGGCCTCGGCGAGCTGGACGTCCCGAAAAACGCCAAGTACCCCATCCTGTTCCTCCTCCTCCTCATCTCCTTCGTCATCCTGACCTTTGTCTTGCTCCTCAACATGCTGATCGCCTTGATGGGAGAAACGGTGGAGGACATCTCCAAAGAGAGCGAGCACATCTGGAGGCTGCAGGTTGGCCCCCGGGGATGGAGGGTGTTCCTTTGAGGGAAACGGGATTGAATCCAGATGTCTAAGGAGATCCCCAAGTCATCTGTCAACTCATAAAACATTTTGTATACACGTTCTATAGTTGACAACAGAAAGAGGAGGGGGGAGTTTCAAAGAGCAGGCGGCAGTGTGGAATCGAAAGTACATTCCATTCATATTTTCTTCAAAGACTGATTAGATGACTTGAATCATCTGCCGCTCAAAAATCTAATTGGAGAGCATGATTGATGACTCTTGGCTATGGACGTTTTTCATCGGATAATACACCCAGAGGGGTGAGGGGAAAAGCAGGATCAAGGGTGACAGTGAATTACGTATCTCAGAGTTGGCTACGCCCAGGTTAGTGACAGACGTAGAATGTTAACTTCTAATAAATCCTTTTTAGTTTTGGGAGTGTGGCTCGAGGCTCATGATTTAATTGGAGTAACTGCCGGAACCCTGACATCATCCAGGTCAGGGTTGTCCCAAAGTATTCACAGGGTTGCTTTTTTTCCAAGAGACTGGTTGTTCCTTGAAGACATTTTGCTTCTCATCCAAGAAGCTTCTTCAGTTCTGACCGAGTGGTGGAAGACAGAAGGATTTCTACTCCTTGCAGACATCCTGGTCATTTGCATCCTTTCTAGAGAGCCCGTTGAGGCCACTTGGAGGTTTATCTGTATTCTCAGGGTCACCTGAGTAGTGCAAATGGGTGTGGAGCCTTCTTGGAACTGTTGAAAGGACTGGGTGGTAAACAGGAGGTAGGGGGGTGTCGTATCCCACACACCCCTCCCCATTGCGAGAGGGATGTTCAATCTTCAATCAATCAGAATAGAGCTGGAAGGAACCTTGGAGGTCTTCTAGTCCAACCCCCTGCTCAATCAGGAAGCCCTAGACCATTCCAGACAAGTAGCTGTCCAGTGTCTTCTTAAGATTGGACAGCTCCAGTATTGCAGCCGTCCAATCTCTTAAACACCTGCCGTGATGTAGCGCCCACAATCTCTGGTGGCAAGCAGTTCCACTGGTTAATTGTCCTCACTGTCAGGAAGTTTCTCCTTAATTCCAAGTTGCTTCTCTCCTTGATCAGTTTCCATCCATGGTTTCTTGTCCTGCCTTCTGGTGCTTTGGAGAATATCTTGACTCCTTCCTCTTTGGGGGCAGCCCCTCAAATAGTGGAATCTTAATGTAGATGGCCTCATTGACCCCTCTTTCTTATCTATCTCCTGTTTACAACACAGTTCTTTTGGCAGCCCCAAGAGGTTTCCACACCCATTTGTACTACAGCTAGTCCTTGACTTACAACAGTTCATTTAATGATTTAATGATCATTCAAAGTTGCAATGACACTGGGGAAAAATTATTTGGGACATTTTTCCAGGGAATAGAATGGAGTGTAGTGGAATGGAGTTCAGTTCAGTTCAGTTCAGTTGAATTGGATTCTTTATTGGCCAAGTATGATTGGAAAGGAATTTGTCTTGGTGCAAATGCTCTCAGTGTACATAAAAGAGACATTCGTCAAGAGTCCAGAATCATCACGTACAACACTTAATGATAGTCATAAGGCAGAATAGAATAGAATAGAATAGAATAGAATAGAATAGAATAGAATAGAATAGAATAGAATAGAATAGAATAGAATAGAATAGAATAGAATAGAATAGAATTTAAATAGAATGGGATGGAACGGGATAGAGAGTAGAATAGAATAGAATAGAATAGAATAGAATAGAAGGATATAGGAATAGAATTTAAATAGAATGGGATGGAACGGGATAGAGAGTAGAATAGAATATAGAATAGAATAGAATAGAATAGAATAGAATAGAATAGAATAGAATAGAATAGAATAGAATAGAATAGAACAGAATAGAGGGAAAGGAAGGGAAGGGAAGGGAAGGGACGGAACGGAACAGAACAGAATTCTTTATTAGCCAAGGGTGATTGGGCACACAAGGAATTTGTCTTGGTGCATATGCTCTCAGTACCTGAAGAAGGCCTTTGTAGCATTCCCATGATCATGTGTTCAAAATTCAGATGCTTGGCAATTGACTCATACTTATGACCATTGCTGGGATCCCCTTTTTCGACCTTTGGACAAGCAAAATCAATGGAGAAACTAGATTCACTTACCGACCATGTTACTAACTTATCAGCTGAGGTGATTCACCGAACCCCTGTGGCCAGAAAGTTCACAAAAATGGGGCAAAGCTCGCTCAACAAATGTCTCACTTAACAGCAGACCATTTGGGCTGCATTGTGGTCGTAAGTCGAGGACTACCTGTATTCAGGGGTCCCTGAGGGCACCAGGAAATCTCCCAGTGGCCTCAACGGCTCTCAGAGAGAGTGATAACGACCAGATGACCGCAAGGAATACAAATCCTTCCATTCTCCACCATTCAGCCTGTTCTGACGCAGGCTTCGTCAAACGTACTGAAACACGAAGCTTGTTTGAAAAGTAAAATCTATTTTAATGCAACGCCGGGGGTTACTTTCATTTTCCAGCCAGAACTAATCTTAAAAACAGTTCCCCAAGATAAGCCCACACTTGTCGGCGCTGGGGAATGCTGCCAAAAACAGAAGTCTCCAAAGTAATTATAACAGAACCCACCCAAAAGTATCAGGAAAAAAAACGACCCGAGGACAGGGCTTCAAGAAGGACTCGGAATCTAATTGAACTGCTTTGCTTCCTGCAAAGCTCTTCGTCATTGAGGTCTGACTTTTATCCCTGATGGGAGGGGCAATCACCTCCCAGCCTTACTCCCGAGTTGCCCTTTCTGCTTCAGCTGCTCTCGCCTTGTAGCAGCTCTGCACGTACGTGCACTGGGAACAGGCTCCCCTTGTTCCTCTGCCTTGCTGCTGCCAGACTCCGGAGGCTCTGAAGGCAGCACCCCGCTCCCAGATGGTCCTGGCCCCATCCCTGCATCGGATGCAGGACCCTCGTCCGAGTCCTTCCCAGACTCCCTGACTGGTTCCCTTTCGTCCTCATTGTCCGATTCTGCTGCCGGCTGCACCGGCTGCCGGCGAGCCACAACACAAAACAAAAAAACTCCAGTTGCCTGTTGAAATAGAACCTTTGGGGCGACTTGAATTCAGAGCAGATTCTATTTTTTTTCGTCGCCTCCCTTCACCAGCGGATGGAAAAAACATTCAGGGATCTCTTTTGAACCTCTCCTTTGTCATAAGAAAATTCCAATAAAGAAACAAAGGACAGCAGCACAAACAATAATTCTTACTTTAAGATGATTGATTCCAATAGAACAATAAGGCTATATTTTCGTTTCCCACACCTTCTTGGTTTATCCCTCTTGCCTCCAGAGAGCCAGGACGATTGTGGAGATCGAAAAACTCCTCCCCAAGTTCCTGAGGAGGAAATTTGAACTCGGGGAATGGTGCAAAGTGGCCGACAACGACACCCGGTTGTGTTTAAGGTGAGCGATGGGGCAGACGGGAGGGATTTTGCTCTGCGGGGACGAAGACGGGAAAATGGAATTGCAGATTAATTGATGAATGCTGAGGTACAGAAAGTGTTTCTGTAATAATGAGGATGGAATGTAAGGATGAATTACTTGTAGAAGAGAATAATTGTAGCTAAGAGTTGGACTGTAGGGTCCTTGGTGTTCTCTGAGCTTGGTGGTTTTCTTGCAGACGTTTCATGACCCAACTAGATAACATCATCAGTGCTAGTAGGGAGTAGGGTTTTTGGAAGAGGAGGAGGAGGAGGAGGAAGAGGAGGAGGAGAAGGAGAACTGTGGGGTCCTTGATGCTCTCTGAGTTTTGTTGTATTTTTGCAGATATTTCATTACCCAGCCAGGCAACATCATCAGAGCTAGAAGGGAGTGGGGTTTGCGCAGGAAGAACAGGAGGAGGAGGATTGTGGGTCCTTGGTGCTCTCTTGGTTGTTTACTTGCAGACATTTCATGACCAAACTAGGTAACATCATCAGTGCTAGAAAGGAGAGGGGAGGGGAGGAGGAGGAGGAGGACTGTGGGGTCCTTGGTGCACTCTGAACTTGGTGGTTTTTCGCAGAGCGTTTCATGACCCAACCAGGTATCATCATCAGTGCTAGAAGGGAGTAGGGTTTGTGGAAGGGGAACAGGAGGAGGAGGAGGAGGAGGAGGAGGAGGAGGAGGAGGACTGTGGGGTCCTTGGTGCACTCTGAACTTGGTGGTTTTCTCGCAGACGTTTCATGACCCAACCAGGTATCATCATCAGTGCTAGAAGGGAGTAGGGTTTGTGGAAGGGGAACAGGAGGAGGAGGAGGAGGAGGAGGAGGAGGAGGAGGAGGAGGAGGACGACTGTGGGGTCCTTGGTGCACTCTGAACTTGGTGGTTTTCTCGCAGACATTTCATGACCCAACTAGGTAACATCATCAGTGCTAGAAGGGAGTAGGGTTTGTGGAAGGGGAACAGGAGGAGGAGGAGGAGGAGGAGGAGGAGGACTGTGGGGTCCTTGGTGCACTCTGAACTTCGTGGTTTTCTCGCAGACGTTTCATGACCCAACCAGGTAACATCATCAGTGCTAGAAGGGAGTAGGGTTTGTGGAAGGGGAACAGGAGGAGGAGGAGGAGGAGGAGGAGGAGGAGGAGGACTGTAGGGTCCTTGGTGCTTTCTGAGCTTGGTTGTTTTCTTCCAGACGTTTCATGACCCAACTAAGCAACATCATCAGTGCTAGAAGGGAGAGGGGTTTGCTCTCTGTTTATCTATCATAGCTTGCCCTGTCAGTGTTTGTAGGAGTGTTCTTGGTGTCTTCCTTGAATGGGCTGTTGTTTAATTGTTTATCTGAATTGGCAGTTCCTTGATTGGAGTATTGTTTACTTCTTCATTGTTACTCTAGTTAGTATTAATCGTGGCATTAATCTCTGGGTGTGGATTGCTGGCAAGAAGGTATTTTGGTCTTTTTTGCTTCTTGTTAGCTTTTTGATTGCCTCTTTTGCTTTCTACATTGTTTAAAATTAATTTATATGCTTTGTATCTAGAATCAACGAAGTCAAATGGACGGAGTGGAAAACCCACGTGGCCTTTATCAATGAGGATCCAGGAACAGGTAACTGAACACCACTACCCAAGGAATAACATAGTTTTAAAAACAAAGCCTAGATATTTTTTCCCTAAAAACATTTGCTGATAATAGAGGTCCATATGTCAGTTACAATTTAATAATCAATTCCAGGTAATAGAAATACATACAGGTGGACAACTTATATCTCCATCTCTCTATCTATCTATCTACCATATCTAACGTATCTCTCTCTCTCTCTCCCTCTCTCTCTCTCTCTCTCTCTATGTTTCTATCATCTCTCTCATATTTCTCCTTCTCCTTCTCTATGTCTTTCTATATGTCAATCTCTATCTATCTATCTATCTATCTATCTATCTATCTATCTATCTATCTATCTATCTATCTATCTTATGTATCTATCAGATCTCTCTCTCTTATCTCTGCTTCCCCTTCTCTATGTCTTTGTATATGTCAATTTCTTTCTTTCTTTCTTTTTCTATCTATCTATCTATCTATCTATCTATCTATCTATCTATCTATCTATCTATCTATCTATCTATCTATCTATCTACCAAATCTATCTAATCATGTATCATTCTCTCTTATCTCTCCTTCCCCTTTTCTGTCTTTCTATATATCAATCTCTATCTATCTATCTATCTATCTATCTATCTATCTATCTATCTATCTATCTTATGTATCTATCAGATCTCTCTCTCTTATCTCTGCTTCCCCTTCTCTATGTCTTTGTATATGTCAATTTCTTTCTTTCTTTCTTTCTTTCTATCTATCTATCTATCTATCTATCTATCTATCTATCTATCTATCTATCTATCTATCTACTGTATCTATCTAATCATCTATCTATCATTCTCTCTTATCTCTCCTTCCCCTTTTCTATGTCTTTCTATATGTCAATCTTTATATCTATCTATCTGTCTGTCTGTCTGTCATCTATCTATATCATTTATCTATTTATCTCTCTATCTCTCTAATTTATTTATTATTTATCTATTTCTATCTATATCTATCATCTATCTATCTATCTCTTTCTCTCTCTCTCTGTCTCTCATCTATCTATCCAAATTTACATGAGGAATACATGGGTGGCTGGGGAATTCTGGGAGTTGTAGTCCATGCCCCTCCTCAGAAGTCTAGTCCAATTCCATCCTTTATTCCAAGAATAATCAAGAGTTGGACCTCTTCATGGAGCCATCCCCTGCTTTTCCTCTTTTCCTTTCAGAGTGCAGCAGAATGCAAGACACCTCCAGGAATAACAGCAAAACCACTCTGAACGCCTATGAAGAAATTTACGATTTGCCAGAAACTACGGTTTAAGCTGTGCCCTGCAGGGGGAAATTTTAGACTGTGCGAAGCCTTCAGGGGAGCAGACGCAAAGGGCAGGATGCACCCCGAGCTCAGCCAGACTAGCATCCAGATGGAAGGGGGGGGGACGGTTTAACCCCCATTCTATCGCACGAGTGTCAACCCAGAGTTGCAAACAGGGAGAATAAGGCTCCTAACCTAGATTGTCTCAACTTTGTGTGAAGACGTTGACTTCTTTCCTTGGCGGACGAGGGAAGGAAATACATTTCAGCTTTCAAGAGAAACCACAGTACAAAATCAGACCGCCACTGAGCACCTTGTGGGGGGGTGATGCTTCCTGGTGGATTGGGACCAGCTCTCCTCTTTGCTCTTTGGCAGGCGAGAGAGCAAGCAAAAGGGGAGGTCAGGATGAGCCCCAAGGCTCTCTCTCTCTCCTTCTCTCTCTCCTGCGTCTATGGTTAACAGTACTCTGCCCGGAGGTGACTTCAAGCCAATTTTGGCTAATCTTGGAAATGAACCAAGATCGATCCTGGTTTGTGCACAGATGGAAAGAAGGAGCCTTCGGGGGGGGGAAAACATCTGGAGGGTGGAGATGGCAAAAGTTTTTGCCGCACCCGGATTCCTAAGGACACTTCCTGGATGAGTGTGTTCCGGGAGTTTGTGTATTCACCTTGAAAAGAAACATCACTTTTTTTACACGGTAAATTTGGGGAGGTGACATTTTGGGGGCATTTTTGTACACTTTGTGTGTGTCTGTGTGTGTGAGAGAGGGGGGGGGTGGGAGGAGCGAGAAAGAGAAAGGAGAAAGAGAAAAAGAGAAAGAGAAAGAAAGTGGATACTGTGTATGTGTGAGAGAGAGAGAGAAAGAGAAAGAAACAAAAAGCATACACTGTGTGAGAGAGAGAGAGAAAGAAAAAAAGAGATAAAAAGAAAGAGAGAAAGAAAAAGAAAAGAAAGTGTACCTTTGTGTGTGTGAGAGAGAGAAAGAAAAAAAGAGAGAAAAAGAAAGAAAGAAAAAGAAAAAGTGTACCTTTGTGTGTGAGAGAGAGAGAGAAAGAAAAAAAGAGATTAAAAAGAAAGAGAGAAAGAAAAAGAAAAGAAAGTGTACCTTTGTGTGTGTGAGAGAGAAAGAAAGAAAAGGAGAGAAGAGAGGGTGAAAAAGAGATAAAGAGTAAAAGAAAAGAGAAAAAAAGAAAAAGAGAGAAATAAAGAGATGTATGCATCTGCAAAGAATATTCTTGAATTCCAAGTATATGCAGTATTTATTCAAGTATTTCTTGTTTGTTTTGTAAGTGAAGTTTTGTGAGCGTTGCCAGAGAGAGCCAATCGCTGCTTTTTGATCTGCACTTTACAGCCAGATGTGCAATTGGGCAAAAATCTCCCTGCGGAAAAGCGAGAGAGACCCACATGTGGCATTCGTCATTTTTCCAAACCTGATGATTTTATCCAGGGATTTATCAGACCCGGGATTTGTGTTTCAATATATATATATATACATATATAATTTATTGCAAATAAGAGAAATAAAGTCAATTGTTTTATAAGCACGACTATCTCCCTAAGTGTGCAATTCTGTGACGGCCAAGGAAAGAACCATCCTTCTCACTCGGAGGAGAAATTTTCACTCTTACAGAAAGTCCTCAACTTACGACCATAATGAAGCTTGCTCATTGGATTTGGGATGGACATAAAACGGGTCATCCATCCAATTTGATGAATTTTTTTTTTTTTTGCAACGGTTGTTAAAACAAATCGATGGTTCATTATCAGCCAGTTTGACCGAAAACTGGAAGTTTACCTCAGTTTTTGGCAAAAAACAAAAAAAAAATATTGTAAAATGCAGTCATGTGGGATGGTGGCCCAAAATGAGGTCATGTGACTATGCAGGGGAGGAATGGAATACCCTGGAGTCCATCATAAGCTCAAAGGGTTGCTAAGCAACTGGCCATAAGTCAAGGATTTCCCGTGTCTGGTTTTTCCGATCTAAAGTATCTTCTAGATTCAGTGCCCTGATTGAAACTAGAGTGGCTTAAAATGTCAGTTTTATAACATTTCTTTATCAGAAATATTTGATAAATAACGTGGTGTAGGGTTTCTTGCCTAAGCAAGCGGGTGGACTAGAAGACCTCTACGGTCCCTTCCAACTCTGCTATTCTATTCTATTCTATTCTATTCCATTCCATTCACATTTATATATCCAGGTTCAAAACATTTATAACATTTCTTTATCCCAGTTCTTCCTTGTTTTCTTCAAGCAATTTTTCTTCTCACACATAAATTCTGAACTACAGGTATTCCTTGACTTATGACTACAATTGAGCCCCCAATTTTGAGACAGTTGTTAAGTGAGTTTTGCACCGTTTTATGACTTGTCTTGCCACGGTTGTTAAATGAATTGTGGCAGTTGTTCCATCAGTAACACGGTTGTTAAGTGAATCTGGCTTCCCCATTGACTTTGCTGGTCAGGTGGTCGCTAGATCCCGGGGACCCTACGGCCGTCATAAATATGAGACAGTTGCCAAACGTCCGAAGTTGCTGCAACGGTGGGAAGTGTGAAAAAAAGTCACTTTTTTTCAGTGCCGTTGTGAGTTTGAACAGTCACAAAATGAATGTATGTATTTATGACCTTTTGCGACCTTCTGACAAGGAAAGTCAACGGGGAATCGAGATTCACTTAACAACGGTGTTGCTAACTTAACTGCAGCGATTCACTTAACAAGAAAAGTCGTAAAATGGGACAAAACTCATTTTAACAACTCTGTGTGGCTCAGCAGAATTGGGCTCAATTGTTGCTGTAAGTCGAGAATTATCAGCAGCCTCAAAACCATTTAAAACCATTTAAAAAGTATCATTAAAAACAGCAACTGTAAAGTGCATAAAAAATTATAATTGTTTTCTGAGTAAATGCTTTCTATTTCTTACAACCCGGGGTGGGATTCTGCCGGTTCGGACCAGTTGAGGCGAACCGGTAGTTCCAGTGAGCATTTCTGTGCTTTATTTCATTTTTTTTAGAGCAGAGGTCTCCAAACTTGGCAACTTACTTTAAGACTTGTGGACTTCAACTCCCAGAATTCCACAGTCATCTGGTTAAGGAATTCTGGGAGTTGAAGTCCACAAGTCTTCAAGTTGCCAAGTTTGAGGACCCCTGTTTTAGAGCATAGCTGATTCGCGCGGCAGTAGAAGGTAAGTATTAGAGCTGAAAATTGGCTTTTTAAAAATGCTACACCCACACGAAGCGTGCACTCACCAAACCGGTTCTTACACTGGTTGAATCGCACCACGGCTTACAACAATAAATTGAATTTTCGGTCTAGGAGCTAGGACGAGAAATATTTGCAGGCACTTTAGAGGAAGTTTAAAGAGACTTGGAGCCCTTTTGCGCTCAATTTTTCTTTTGCCGTCGTTACGAAGGCTTGTTGCTTTTCGTAGTAGGCGGCCTCGTTCACAAAGGTTGGGTATACCGTCGCCTCTCCGTCGTACGCGATGGCCTTTCCTTCCAGAGTCAAAAATATGGGATCACCCGGATTTAGCGGCTGCCAATCTCGATCCTACGGGACAGAAAGAAGATAATCTTGCAAAATAACAATAGTGCCAACCATTTGGATAAGGCTGTTTAAAGGAAGCCTAAAGTACATCTCAAGGGGTATCATTGAACGACAATAAACAGCTCATACGAACAAGCCAAGCTTCATCGGGCACTGAGTTTTAAACACGCTTAAGATAAATGCGTGTCCATCATCTGACAAAAATTAAACTTAAAAATAAATAAAATACTAGCTGGATACCTGTGCTTCGCTACGGAACTATGTGATCGGGCTTAGTTTTTGGGGAGGAAAATAAGGGGGGGGGGAGAAATTCTGCCTCTGCCTACCAGCATCCATCGGTATTCATCTGGCTTGTGTCCTGTCAGTGTGTGAGAGAGTTGAGGGCTGTTTGGAAACCAAAAGAGTATTTTCTGTGTGAGCAAGAAGGAGACAGCAAGGAGCCTGGGCGTGGCTTAGCTCAACTGTCCTGTACTAAAGCTGCTTGGTGCTGTGAAACTGAAACTCCTCTGCTTGCGTTTTGCATTTGGAAGAGATTTCTGTTCAGGTGGAGAGGGGGAGTAGAACTCATTAGCAACAGAGTATAATAATAATAATAATAATAATAATAATAATAATAATAATAATAATAATAATAATAATAATAATAATAATATAATATATAATAATATATAATAATAATATAATATAATAATAATAATAATATATAATAATATAATAATAATAATAATAATAATAATAATAATAATAATAATAATAATAATAATAATAATAATAATATAAATATAATAATAATAATAATAATAATAATAATAATAATAATAATAATAATAATAATAATAATAATAATAATAATAATAATAATAATAATAAATAATAATGATATAGGAAATACTAATAGCTCTGGTGGTCATTTGGAAAATTCCTTTCTTAGTGAGCCCCTAGAAGCCAAGAGGAACATACGTGCCAAATGTAAAGTTTGTAAGCTTTACGATTCTGGAGATTTTGTGATGATGCATGAGGGGTATTTCGCTTTTATATATATAGATTGATTGAACGAATGAATCAAATAAATTGATCAATCAATCAATCTCAAAGAGCAGACTCTATCCGCCACTAGGTCTCTTTTTCTGCTGTCAGTTTTCTACATTTCTATGTTTCTAACTAAGCAGGTCAAAACTAAACTGCACCTTTTCTGGTGGGTCTCAGTTCAATTCAAGGATAGGACTTCAAGCTTTGGCAGGTTCCACTGCATTTAATGTCTTGGATGTTAGTTTAGAAAAAGTCCTTAGTCCTGGGCTAGCCATCATCATTTTATGGGGTGGAGACGTGGGCATGATTTTATTTATGTGGTCCTTAGTGCTCTCTCTGAGATTTGTTTGTTTGTTTGCAGACCTTTCATTGCCCAACTAGGTGACATCAGGGCAAGAAGGGAAGGTGGTTTGTGGAGGGGAGGAGGAGGAGAAGGACTGTGGGGTCCTTGGTGCTGTCTGAGCTTGCTTTTCTTGCAGAAGTTTCATGACCCCACTTGATAGCATCATCAGTGGTAGAAGAGAGAGGAGGAGGAGGAGGAGGAGGAGGAGGACTGTAGTGTGTTTCAGATGTTTCATTACCCAACTAGGAAACATTATCAGTGCCAGAAGGTGAGGGAGAAGGAGAAGGAGGTTCTCTTCAACGTTGGTGGTTTTCTTGCAGACATTTTATTACCCGACTAGGTAACACCATCAGTGCTAGAAGGGAGTGGAGTTTGCTGTCTACTTATATGCAGCTGGCTTGCCCTGTTAGCAGAATTCCCCAACCAAGGAACTACCGATTCAGACAAACAATCAAACAATCAACATTAGCCTAATAAAGAAACTGCCAAAATCACACCTAACAACACTGACAAGGCAAGCCACATGTAAACCCAGAACAAACCCCACATTTTCTATACCGGTAATCTTTGACTTACACCCATTCATTTAGTGACCATTCAAAGTTACAAAGGCACTGAAAAAAGTGAGTTGTGACCCTTTTTCACACGACTATTGCAAGCATCCCCATGGCCACGTGATCAAAATTAAGAGGCTTGGCAACTGGCATGTACCCATGACAATTGCAGTGTCCCGGGACCACCTGATCTCCTTTTGTGACCTTCTGACAAGCAAAGTCAATAGGAAAGCCAGATTCACTTAACAACCATGTGACTAACTTAACAACGGCGGTGGTTCACCGTGGAAAGAAAGATAAAACGGAGCAAAATTAACTTATATGTTTCTCGCTTAACAACAGAAAATTTTTGGCTCAGTTGTGTTACTAACTTAACAACTGCAGTGATTCACTTAACAGATGTGGCAAGAAATGTCATAAAATGGGGCAAAACTCAGTCTTGCTCGGCTACAGACGTTTTGGGCTCAGTTGTGGTCGTAAGTCGAGGACTACCTGTACAATACACATTAGAGAAGAAGAATCACAAGTGTTTACCTGTAAATTTGGGTGAATGACAGCCATAATCTCATTTCTTGGGTTCCTGGGATAATCAACTTTCTCCAATAGTTTATAGATCTCAATGGTACATGGAGGGAATTCTTGTCCTACAGGGAAAACAGTACATTATCTTCAAGTTATCTAAAAGGAACCCTTTTTCTTACAGTCGGGATGCTGAAAGGTGAAATTTTCATGGTGCCACTTATAAACTTCTGCATTGTGCATACAATATTTTTTTAAAAAAAAAACTCTTTGATTTGCATCGGATGAACTTTAGAAATTAGATTTTTTTTATTCTCATTTTGTCATAAAAGGTTAGAAGTTGATGTCATGGAGCTAAAAACCCATAAGAAATATTTATGTTTAGCAATAATTTTCCAGAAAGGAACATTTTATATTGTCTGAGACAATTCAACTGCTCTTTGACAGGTAGATTAAAAAAAAAACCTGTATCATTTATATTTGTCTGAAGTGGTGTATGGTTTCCTGCCTAAGTAGGGGGTTGGACGAGAAGGTCCCTTCCAACTCTGCTATTCTATTCTATTCTATTCTATTCTATTCTATTCTATTCTATTCTATTCTATTCTATTCTATTCTATCCTATTGTTTCTCTTATTCTTCTTTTATTTTTCTTATATGTATCCATTTCATGTATTCACAACTATGTATACACTTATACTTATTATCTTGTAAACAATTGGCAAATCAAATAAATCAAATAAATAATAAATAAAATTCTATTCTATTCTATTCTATTCTACACTCCAATATTCTATTCTATTCTATTCTATTCTATTCTATTCTATTCTATTCTATTCTATTCTATTCTATCCCATTCCAATCCATTCCATTCCATTCCATTCCATTCCATTCCATTCCATTCCATTCCATTCCATTCTATTCTATTCTATTCTATTCTATTCTATTCTATTCTATTCTATTCTATTCCATATTTTCTTTTCTTTTCTTTTCTATTCTATTCTATTCTATTCTATTCTATTCTATTCCATTCTATTCCATTCCATTCCATTCCATTCCATTCCATTCCATTCTATTCTATTCTACTCTATCCCATTCCAATCCAATCCATTCCATTCCATTCCATTTCATTCTATTCTATTCTATTCTATTCTATTCTATTCCATTCCATTCTATTCTATTCTCTTCTATTCCATATTTTCTATTCTATTCTATTCTATTCTATTCTATTCTATTCTATTCTATCCTATCCTATCTTATCCTATCCTATCCTATCTTATCCTATCCTATCCTATCCCATCCCATCCCATCCCATCCCATTCCATTCCATTCCATTCCATTCCATTCCATTCTATTCTATTCTATTCTATTCTATTCTATTCTATTCTACACTCCAATATTCTATTCTATTCTATTCTATTCTATTCTATTCTATTCTATTCTATTCTATTCTATCCTATCCTATCCCATTCCATTCCATTCCATTCCATTCTATTCTATTCTATTCTACACTCCAATATTCTATTCTATTCTATTCTATTCTATTCTATTCTATTCTATTCTATTCTATTCTATTCTATTCCATATTTTCTATTCTATTCTATTCTATTCCATATTTTCTATTCTATTCTATTCTATTCTATTCTATTCCCTGACCCAATAAGCAAAGAAGGAAGCATAGAGTCCATTCTTTAATAATGTAGGGAGTGTCTCTTTTTTAAAAAATATATATTTTACAGGTAGCTTTTGACTTACAAACACTACTGGAAACAAAACTTCTATTGCTTGGCAAGTCAGTTAAGTCTGGAGAAAGTGCAGAGAAGAGCAACAAAGAGGATTAAGGGACCGGAGGCTAAAACATCTAAAGAACGGTTACTGGAATTGGGTAGGTCTAGTTTAATGTAAAGAAGGACCAGGGGAGACAGGATAGCAGTCTTCCAATATCTCAGGGGCTGCCCCAAAGAAGAGGGAGTCAAGCTATTCTCCAAAGCCCCTGAAGGCAGGACAAGAAGCAGCAGATGGAAACTAACCAAGGAGAAAAGCCACCTAGAATTAAACAGAAATTTCCCGACAGTGAGAACAATTAACCAGTGAAACCATATATTTTTTTCAATATTTTTTTTCAACATTTTAATGTTTTGCATTTTAACTGTGTCCGTGTCATGTAATATATGTGGGCATATGCATTATTTATTTATTCATTCATTTATTTTGTCATGTTTATGTAGTGTATATTTGAGAGCCATAGGCAACAAAATTTCATTTTAATGTTTGCTGATTAATGTTACATTCAAAAGAAAAATACAGTTATTCTAAGTCATTCTAACTTTTCTTGTCTAGCAATAGAAGCAACTTAGAAATAAGGAGAAGTTTCCAGACAGTTAGAACAATTAATCAGGGGAACAACTTGCCTCCAGAAGTTGTGGGTGCTCCAACACTGGAAGTTTTTTTAAAAAGATGTTGGATAACCCTTTGTCTGAAGTGGTGTAGGGTTTCCTGCCTAGGCAGGGGGTTGGACTAGAAGACCTCCAAGGTCCCTTCCTTCCAACTCCCTCATTCTATTCTATTCTAAATGCTCAATATTATTATTTTTTAAAAACCAAACAACATAAAAAAACACCTTAAAACAGTGAAGATGCTGAGAACATTCTAGAAAAAGGTTTGGTGGTGTTTAAAATGACATTTTCACTGGCAGATTGTGTGCTACCATAAATGGCAAGAAGGACTACCTTAGAAATGCTGTACCTGCATTGAATTTTGCCACGAAATCCAGCCCATGTCGGACGATCGTCCTCATTTTATCCAAAATGTCGGCCCTCAGAACACCTTGAGGCTGAGGGCCAACTTCAACACCTAGAGAAAAAAAACCAAGAAACCATTAATACTTCTTCCATGGGGACACCAGAGGAGATATAGTCCTCCTTCTCTGTGGTGGCCCTCGAGAGATTTGTGGGCTGCCCAGTTTTTATTTATTTATCTATGATTTATTTTTAATAAATATTTGTTATTTATTAATATCAACATCACCATCATTTTAGCGTTTGTCTATCCACTGCAGAATGAAGGTCTTCTCCATGTGTTTCCAACCGGAAAGAGGCCTTCCTTCCGCAATATATTAATTATTTATTAATCTCTCTGTCTATCTATCTATCTATCTATATCTATCTATCTATCTATCTATCTATCTATCTATCTATCTATCTATCTATCTATCTATCTATCGTTCTATTCATCTATCCCTGCATGCCTACCTGCCTGCCTACCTGCCTATCTATCTATCTATCTATCTATCTATCTATCTATCTATCTATCTATCTATCTATCTATCTATCTATCTATCTATCTGCTGCCTGCCTTCTTATCTATCTGTCTATCTATCTATCTATCTATCTATCTATCTATCTATCTATCTATCTATCTATCTTGGCTTCTAGGGGCTCACTAAGAAAGGATTTTTTGAAATGACTATCAGAGCATTAATATTTCCTATATTATTATTATTAACACGCTCTGATGCTAAGGAGTTCTACTCCCCCTCCCCACCTGAAAAGAAATCTGTTCCAAATGCAAAACACAAGCAGAGGAGAGGAGCTTGTTTCAGTTTCAGTTTCACAGCACCAAGCAGCTTTAGTACACAACAGTTGAGCTAAGCCACGCCCAGGCTCCTTGCTGTCTCCTTCTTGCTCACATAACAAACACTGTTTCACTTTCCAAACAGCCCTCAACTCTCTCGCACACTGACAGGATGCTAGCCAGATGAATACCGAGGGATACTGGTAGGCAATCGAACAGTCGGTAAGCGAACGGTTGAAAGTCGAGGACTGCCTGATAACTGAATTATGAAAACGTGCCTAGAAACCCAAGGACATTTGCTAAAAAATGGTAAAGGTAAAGATAAAGGTTCCCCTCGCACATACGTGCTAGTCGATTCCGGCTCTAGGGGGGCAGTGCTCCAGTGGTGGGATTCAAATTTTTTTACTACTGGGTCTGTGGGCGTGGCTAGGCGGTATGGCCATGTGACTAGGTGGCCGTGGCTTTTTTTTTTTTTGCTTTTTGCAGCAACACCCCACCCTATTTTGGGGCCTTCTGGGCCTCAGAGAAGCCTCCTAGGGCAGTGGCCCCCAACCTTTTTTGTGCCATGGGCCGGTACCGCATCACAAAATGATCCACGGCCCGGTACCGGCATCAGCACGCATGGCAAGGCAAAGCGAGCCAAGCGACCAGCCAGCCAGCCGTCCCCGCTTCTCCCGCCACCTTCAACTCCTCCTTTGTACCTTTGTCGATGGGCTTCACTTCGGGACGGCTTGGGACGGTCGCCGGCTCGCCTTTCCTTGGGTGCTGAAAGAATCCTCGCGCCTTAGTTTCATTCGAAGCTGCCGCCCACTTGATGAAACTAAGGCGCGAGGATTCTTTCAGCACCCAAACACCGCTTTCAACCGGAAAAGCTCACCCGGAAGCACTTTCTCGTCAAACAAGATGGCGGCGCCCAGCGAACCGGTGGCCCGGTAGGAAATGTTCCACGGACCGGGACTGGTCTGCGGCCCGGTGGTTGGGGACCCCTGTCCTAGGGGGCATTTTTGCTCCCAGAAGGCTTTCCTGGGGCTCAGGAAGGAAAAAAAATGGAGCATGGGGGGGCACAGCACCCCCCCCACTTTGTTTTGGGGCCTCCCTGGGGCCCAGGAAGGCAAAAAAATGGAGGGGGGCACAGGGTTGTTGTTGTTGTTGTTGTTTTTTGCCTTCCTGGGCCTCAGAGAAGCTTCCTGGCTGAAGCAGTAAGTAAGCAAGGGGAATCCCAGCACAGCTGATAATCAGAACAGCTGATCGTTGGGAGGGGAAAAAAATAAATACCTTAAGGAGTGACTGGGTGGGCTAGTGTCAGGCGGGTGGGGTGAGTGAGCATCAGGTGGGCTGGGCAAGCAAGCGAGCAGCAACAGGGCGATGGGGTCTGGGGCGTGGCCAGCCAGAAGTTACTACCGGTTCAGCGACCCCCTGCCAAATCCTTGCTACCAGTTCGCCTGAACCGGTGTGAACCGGCTGAATACCACCACTGTGATGCTCATCTCCGTTAGAAAACCAAAGAGCCAGCGCTGTCCGAAGATGTCTCTTTGGTCATGTGGCCGGCGTGACTAAAGGCCAAAGGTGCACGGAATGGTGTTCGCTTCCCACCAAAGGGGTCCCTATTTTTCTACTTGCACTTTTTTTTTTTAACATGCTTTCGAACTGCTAGGTTGGCAGAAGCTGGGACAAGGAGCTCGCTCTCTTACGCAGCGCTAGGGATTCGAACCGCCGAACTGCCGACCTTTCTAATCGACAAGCTGAGCGTCTTAGCCACGGAGCCACCACGTCACCCAGTGGTGAGATTCAAATAATTTAACAACTGGTTCTCCGCCCTAATGATTTCTTCCAAAAATCAATTCACCAAACTGCTCAGAAAGTTAACAACCCATTCTCCTGAAGTGGTGCAAATTGGCTGAATCCCACCACTGACGTCACTGCTAAAAATGGTACAGGGTTAAATAATAATAATATTTACCAATTGGATGTTTTGCTACAGATCGGGTCGTTGCGTATTTTAAATTGGGATGTTCGAGAAGTAAGACTGGACATCTGTCTGGGGACACAGCATGCTGCAGAAAACATCAGTTTAATGTTCTCGTTATGGAGACTTATGACCACAATTGTACAGCTAACATTTCTGTTGCTAAGCGAGACAGTTGTGCATTTTGCCTCATTTTATGACCTTGAGTGACACAGTTATTAAGTGAATCACTGCAGTTTTTCAGCTAGTAACCCTGGTTGTTAAGTGAATCTGACTTCCCCATGGATGGAAACTAACCAAGGAGAGAAGCAACTGTTGTGGTCCAATGGAGGCCTGAGGAACTGGCAGCAGAGTCGGACAGTGGGGAGGAACATGGGCCAGTCCTGGAAGAAGGCTCGGACAAGGGATCTGCATCTGACACAGAGATGGGGCCAGGGCCAATTGGGAGTGATGTGCTGACACCGGAGCCTCCAGAATCTAATATCAGTGAGGCAGAGGAACAGTGGGGGCCTGTTACCAGTGTGCGCTTGCGCAGAGCTGTCAGAAGACAAGAATAGTTAAGACTCGGGAGTAAGGCTTGGAGATGATTGACCCCTCCCACAAGACATAAAGGAGGAACAAAGGGACAGGAGTCTTTGCAGGAAGCAACTTTGTTCATTCTGGTCGCTTTAAAATCCAAAGCTCCATGTTAACTCTGTGCTCCGTTTGGCCTTGTAGTGCAGCTAATTGGCAATTTAGTCATTGGCAGCGTTGCAAGGGAGATAAAGGTGGGTGCTTATCAGCCTTATCCCAAAAGACTGTGGCAGACTTCTGTTGGACTGTTTGGGACTCATTACAGGTTGTGAATACCTATAATTCACAGCCATTGAAACAAAACAAAAGGTTTTGGGGAACAGTGTGTGATTGTTACTGTCTCAGGAAGCCTTGGTCAGAACAGTAACCTGGAATTAAGGAGAAACTTAATTAATCCAACAGTGAGGACAATTAACCAGTGGAACAGCTTGCCACCAGAAGTTGCGGGTGCTTCACCACTGGAGGTTTTTAAAAAGAGATTGGACCCCCATTTGTCTGAAATGGTCAAAGGCAATGGTGGCTAACCTTTCTCAGCTCCTGTGCCAAAAAATGCAATGTGTGTGCAATCCCCCCGCCCCCTCCTTACCTGCATTGCACCTCCAAGCTAATTTTTCAGCTGGTTTGAGGCCTTTTTCGGCCTTCCAGAGGCTTAGAAAAAGCCTCTGCAAGGCTTTTCAGGACAAATAATATGCCAATTTTGTCACTTCCGGTATTACAGGAAGTGACGAAACGGGCCTGTTCGTCCTGAAAAGCTTTGCAGAGGCTTTTTCTGAGCCTCTGGGAGGCCAAAAAAAGGCCTGAAACCCGCAGAAAAATTAGCTGTGAGGCATGTGCATGCGCAGTGAGGCGTTTGCCTGCGGCTCGAGTGCCGGCACAAATGGCTCTGCATGCCACTTGTGGCACATGTGCCATAGGTTCCCCATCATGGGTTCTATGGTCCCCTGCTTGAGCAGGGGATTGGACTAGATGACCTCCAAGATCCCTTCCGGTTCTATTCATTCGCTTCCAAACTGCTGCACCGCTCTTCCAGACACCACCACCCCCATTTTTTTTAATGGCAACTACTAAAACAGGCATAGGAATATTTTATGAGTTGACACAGATATTTTTCTCTCTCTGGGCACACTGAGAAAACATCTGCTGAACAAAACTCCACATTGGCGACAGGAAGGGCATCTGGCCAGGAAACACTCAGCTAGCTCCATTCCGTTGCCCAGACTCCACCCCACAAGGGAGTACGGAGTCGTTAAAAGATAAGGACGAGTAATTCACCTAACAAATATGGAGAGAAAAGTTGTAAAAATGGGGCAAAGCTCACTTCACGAATTTCTCCCTGAACAAGATAAATTTTGGGCTCCGTTGTGGTCTCCCCCCCCCTTTTTTTTTTTTTGGAATACCTGGATATAGTGGCACATCTGAATGGCAAAGCAGTCGCTGGAGCTTTCCAGGATGAGGGTCCCACCCATGCTAGCGGTCGTGTTGTGAAGATCGAAGATCAGGTCATAAGCGCCAGGCTGGCCCTTTGGACCAAAGAGGCCGTTGATTTCTTGGGCCCGTCGGACTTCATAGGGGATGTTGTCTGCCAGCTCTTTGCTGTGGGTCAGAAAAACCCAAAGAAATATTACTTAGCCTGATCATTAAAAGAAAAAGAAAAAAGGATGCAAACTTAGCCTTTGGTGAAACTCTATCAGTAGCCCTTACGACTTACGGCCATAATGGAAATTGAAATTTTGCGTTGTTAACCAGGGGTGGGATTCAAAAATCCCAGCAACCGGTTCGCTACCCAGTTGCTGGGTGGGCAGGGCCATGGTGGGCGGGGCCTACCAAAATTTCTGGGAGGGCTGTTTTTTTTGCCTTCCCCAGAGTCCGGAGGCTTCCCTCAGGCCTCAGGGAGGTTGAAAATGGCCTCCCCCGGGCTCTGGAGGCCTTCCGGAAGCGAGAAACAGGCCCGTTTCTGGAACTTCCGGGAAGGCCATTTTTCCACTTCCCAGAGCCTCTGCATGGAGGCTTACCTACGTCAAAAATGGGCCGCATGGAGACTCCTCGGAGGGGAGGGGAGGGGTGGGTGGGTGGGGCCAGCCGGTCAGTTCAAATACCAGTTTTGGCGAACCAGATGATAATTTAACATCCGGTTCTCCCGAACCAGTCCAAACCGGTAGAATCCCACCCCCGGTTGTAACTCATGACGGCCATAACTTGAGACACCCACAAGATATAGATCCAATTTTATAACCCTTTTTTCATCCCAATGGGTGCTTTTCATGAGAGGTAAATGCCTAACCCTTACCCTTCTGTCATGCCCCAGAATATACTGTTTATATACGTTGCTGTCTAGCATCATCGAGTGACTGGAGGGACAAATATGCCCCAACACAGGATCTTTATATACTGTTGTTGCTCCCTAGCCCCATTTAGTGGCCAGAGAGACAAATGCCAATTATATTGTTTGAAGCTGACTCAACCCATTTTACCCATCAGCCCGCACTCTCAAACCAAATGCATGCCAGACCCTATTTCCTTTAGCATTGGAGAAGGCAGAAGCACAAAGAAGAATCCATCTTAATCTGTGGCACATGGTCATCCAAGGACAAACCCACAGTCCACACACAGAGCATCGCTGGATTTTTATTTATTAATTGTTATGTTCAGCAGTAACTCAATAGTGCCAATTTTGTATTTGGTTCTCGTATGTATCCCTATTTTCCCCAGTTTCACCATATCCTGTTCTTTCAACAAAGCATTCAGATCTATGCACACAGTCCGTTTTATTGGAGGATAGGTGGGTTTAGATGCATGTCGAGCTGCACACAGACTAACGTGACAGAACACCTTCTATTCTCTCCTTTCCTTTCCTTTCCTTTCCTTTCCTTTCCTTTCCTTTCCTTTCCTTTCCTTTCCTTTCCTTTCCTTTCCTTTCCTTTCCCTTCTCTTCTCTTACTTTCCTTTCTTCCTTTTCTTTCCCTTCCCTCCCTCCCTCCCTCCCTTCCTTTCCTTTCTTTCCTTCCCTCTTTCCTTTCCTTTCCTTCCTTCCTTCTTCCCTTCCCTTCCCTTTCCTTTTCCCTGCCTTTCCTTTCCTTTTCCTTTCCATTCCTTTGTTATATCATAAATTATTTCTCTAGTTATAATTTGCAGAGATACGGAGAATCAAATTACACACGATATCTCTCTCTCTCTCTCTCTCTCTCTCTCTCTCTCTCTCTCCCTCTCCTCTCCTCTCTCTCTCTCTCTCTCTCTCTCTCTCTCTCTCTTGCATTTTGAAATGAAAAGCAGCTGCTGGGAGCTGAAATAGGAGCGGGGAGGATTGAGCCACGATAGCAAGGGAAAGGTATTTGGCAAAACGAATTGATTTCAAAGTTTCTTGGGTTACAGCCCTTCTGGTTGTAGAAGGACTTAAGAAAAACCATCATTATGTGTGATCAGCAAGAAATTCCACTGAGCAGCTGTTAGGGGGGTAGGAAGAAAGAAATTCCCCCAACTTTTCTTCCAAACTATGTCAGAACTATTTTTATTGGGAAAGTATCTTCTGTCAGTGCCTTTCTCATTCCTCAGTGCATTGATCGACAGAGTTGGAAAGGAACTTGGAAGTCTTCTACTCCAGAATTATCGTTTCCAAACAAGGCCGCTGTTAAGTGAATCATGTCTGATATTAGGACCTTTTTTTTGCCACGGTTGTTAAGTGAATCGCTGCAGTTGTTAATTGAATCAAAAAGTCATTAAGTGAATCTGGATTCCCCCATTGACTTTGCTTGTTTGACGTCAGGTGGGAAGATTGCAAAAGGAGATAACGTGACTTGACTTATGACCACAATTGTGCCCAAAATTTATGTGATGACCCAAAGGGGCGTGGCACAAAAGCAACAAAGTCACAAAAGTAGGTAAAGTCCCTTTAATTCCTCCAACTTGGCCCCCAATGTCCAATTATCTTTGGCTGGAGAAAAAAAAACTCTCCCAAGAACAGTTTTTAAAGGGAAGAAATTCAGTCGAACCCAAAATTAATCTAGATTATAAATAAAAACCAACACAAACCACGCTGCAGCCATTAATGAGACAGGGCAAGATAAGGAATTGCAGACTTCAAAAGATAATGAAACACACACAGTTGGGAGGACGCTAGAACCCAGATAAGACTTAACAAACAAAGATAATACAAGCTTTGCTTCCAGCAAGGTGCTATGTGCAAACCCCTTCTTTATCCTGTTTCCCCAGCTGCAGCTAATGGAGAGGATCAGGGCCCTTTCCTCCCCCGTAAACTACATAACCCACCTTGCTCCCTTCTCCGTTCCTCCCTGCGTGCCCTTAGGAAGAAGAGGGGGTGGCCCTGGGTCTTCCTCTGAATGCCCAGCCAGATTGTGCCCTTCCACAGTTTCCTCCACAGCCACACTCAGAGCCACACTCCCACTCCCTGTCAGCTGCTCGACCTCCCCCACAAAATCAGATTCCAACAGGGGCATGGCAATTTATGTTGCTAAGTGAGAAATTTGTTAAGTAAGTTTTGCCCCATTTTACAACTCCCCCCCCCAAAAAAACAAGCAAGCTCTGAGAGCACCAAGGACCCCTCATTTCAACCCTGAGCTATTAATATTTTCCTTTATTGGTACAGGACTTGAACTTACTGTCTCCTGGCTTGTAGCTTGGTGTCCTAATCACTAGGCCAAAGTGAGCCTCAAACCTAAAATTCGGTTTAATGTCTGTAGAGATTCTCTGTCATCCATGTCATGGCTGTCCCCAAAGGTTTTTATTCTGGAGGCAACTGGACTTTCTAGTTTTTTAGATAACAGAGTTGGAAGGGACCTTGTAGGTCATCTAGTCCAACCCCCCGCCCAAGCAGGAGACCCTACACCATTTCTGACAAATGGGAGTCCAATCTCTTCTTGAAAGTCTCAACTGATGGCGCTCCCACAACTTCCGAGGGCAACTTCTGTTCCATTGGTTGATTGTTCTCAACTGTCAGAAAGTTTCTCCTTATTTCCAGGTTAAATCTCTCCTTGTTCAGTTTCCATCCTTCCTTTGAAGACATTCCAAGAAGCTTCTTTAGCTCTGACTGGATGCTGAGGAATGGAGGGATTTATATTTCTTGCAGACAGTTGTTGTTTTTTAAAATAAATATTTTATTGAACGAAACAATTAAAAACATTGAACATGGTCAGGTCGGTTTGACATAATTTTGGGTCGATATCGCATATATATATATATGTATTTTCCTATAAACAATTATCCAACTATATACATATATCCATTTGTTCATTCATATATTACATTTCTAACATCCTTCGTCTTTTTTTTATCTCATCCAATCATTTACTCTTTCTGCAACTCCTTTCCCGACTTAAGACCTTCCTCTCTGCTCCCACCAGTGATAGAATTTATTCCAAATTGCATAATATGCCGATTCATCTTTGTTTTCCATTTCTAGCGTTAACTTGTCCATTTCAGCGCATATCAAGATTTTGTTTATTACTTCTTCTTCACTTGGTATAACTGTCTTTTTCCAGTTCTGGGCAAATGCTAGTCTTGCTGCAGTAATAATGTGTATAATCAAATAAAGCTCATCTTTCTGGTATCTTTTTTGACATCATTCCTAAGAGAAAACATTCCGGTCGGTGATCTACTTTAAAAACCAACATTTCCTCCAGCCGCTTACCCGTCCTAAGCCAATATTCCTGCCAGGGGTAGGATTCAAATTTTGTAACAACCGATTCTGTGGGCGTGGCTTAATTTGTGGGTGTGGCTTGGTGGTCTTGTGACTGGGTGGGCATGGCTTGGTGGTCACGTGACCGGGTGGGGCATAGCTTGATAGCCATGTGACTGGGTAGGCGTGGCCAAGTGGCCATTCGACTGGCAAATCAAATACAAGTGGTCCTCGCTTAATGGCCGGTTGCTTAGCAAGTGTTTTAATTTATGACTGATCTCCCCAGAGCTACCTGACCTCTTTTTGGAGTTTTGACAGCCATGCACACACACACACACACCCTTCTAACCCTGCTATTCTTTGAATGGTGTGGAAGTATGAATGGATTTCTAGAAGAAGAAAAAATGCAGACTACAGGAACCATTTGCACCACTCAGGTGACCCTGAGGACACAGATAAACCTGCAGGTGGCCTCTACGACCCTCTAAAAAGGATGCAAATGACCAGCTCTCTGCAAGGAATATAAATCCTTCCATCTTCCACCATCCAATCAGAGCTGAAGAAGATTCTTGGATGAGGAGCAAGACGTCTTCAAAGAAAACGAGAAGTCCAAGCGCCTCCAGAATAAGCAAACTAAAATTTGGGTTGCTTCAGCCACCCAAATTTATTCTGCAGGTACAGATTTCCACAACGGTTCAATGTACTCAGGGGGGAGAATGAGTGAAGTAGACCACTGTCAATATAAGATCTATTTTAGGGGCTCCAGGGCAATCAAATGCACCTAGCAAGCAGTTTTTGCAAATTTATCTTTTTTTCAAAATGTTGTATGTTCAAAAAACATACCTCTTGGCCTGCCTGCAGCCAAGAGAATAGCAAGGTTACTCCAGCAAACAGACTAAATGGGTTTAAGGCCAAAGAACCTTTAGAGGTTGTTTTTGCTGACATAATTGGTCCTGAGAAACCTAGTTTAGGAGGTGCAATATGCAGTACCTGCCTGCTGTGTCCAAATAATCATTAGCTGCGTGGAATTGGCTGCCCCATTCTTGGTATTTAGCAAAAAGGCTGTGAGCCAAGGAAAGCATTTTTCAAAAGCTGTAAAAACAGGATTTTCTCCCGCCGAGGATTATGACTTATTTCAACACTGAAGTTTCAAATTGCTGTCCCCACCAGCTCTCCGAGTGCAGGCGACGTCGGGGAGGCCAAAGCGGAAACGGAGCATGTCAGGGGTTAAAGAAGTGTCAGATTTGATTCCCAAATTTTACGGATTCTTTGGCGCATGCAAATAATGGCATAAAAGATTGCAGAGCCTGTGAACTTTGGAGGCATACATTCTTACTGGAAGGGAAAGTCATGGGTCAAGCTATTCTCCAAAGCACCAGAAGGCAGGACAAGAAGCAATGGGTGGAAACTAATCAAGGAGAGAAGCAACCTGGAATTAAGGAGGAATTTCTCAACAAAACAATGAATCGGCGTTGCCTCCAGAAGTTGTAGATGCTCTCCTCCCACCAGCAAGATTAGCTAGAATGTTCCCCAATATGTCACCCAAATGTTGGAAGTGTAAACTATCTATGGTTGGCTTCATAACCTACAAAAAATAACTTCTTAGCTCTATGTTGCCCTTTCAGTCTTACTTGTGAGAGAATATGCACCCATGCTGGAGCTCCAAATATGTGCAGGTAACTTAAATTTGGCTTTCTGCCATGCCAACGAGTGAATGGCAATTATCCAGTTGTTGTATTAACTACATTGTTTAAAACATGGTTACTACACATTATGGCTTCACCCCACAGTGTTTCAGGTAAACCTGAATCAGATAACATAGTGCGAGCCATGGCTTGTAATGTTTGCCCTCTTCGTTCTACAAACGAGTTATGTTGTGGTCTGTAAGGTGCAGAATGTTTATGCTCAACACCAGCCAATTTCAACATAGTTTGGAACCTTTTGTTAACAAATTCAGTCCCATTATCAGTAACTAAAGTAATTACTTTACTCCTCATTTTTCTCTCAGCAAACCTTAGCCAGTTAAAGAAATGTTGGAATGTTTCTGTTTTGTTTTTCATAAGATAGCAGAAACTGTATCGTGAGTAATGGTCTATAATACTCAAAATATAGCAGGCACCTCCTAAAGTAGGTTTCTTAGGACCAATTATGTCAGCAAAAACAACCTCTAAAGGTTCTTTGGTCTTAAACCCATTTAGTCTGTTTGCTGGAGTAACCTTACTCTTTTCTTGACTACAAGCATTACAGTTTAAATACTTGCTACAGGGTTTCAATTTTACTGCCTCTGACAATTTAACAGTTTGTTTGAGCATTTTGAAATTAATGTGCCCTAGACGTCTATGCAGTAAATTTATACATTCATCATGTGGCTTAACATTATTATAAACTGAGTTAGCCATCTTCAACTGGTCATCATGTATCACATATAAATCATTCTCTAAAGTAGCAGTAACACTTTTACCCTCTTTCTCTATTATACAGTTATCTCCCCTAAAGCCCCTACTGATAATAAATTAAATTTCAGTTTAGGTACATATAACATAGTTAAATGTTCGTTTATACAAGAACAATATGCAGTACCTTCACCAAAGGCCTTCATCTTCCATCCATTTGCCAATGATACATGTTGTTTACTCATGGACATCTTTACAAACCTCTTTCTATCTTTAGTAATGCATTGCGATGCTCCACTATCAACAACCCACAAATCATGGTTTACAGTTGAATTGCTAGACATAGCTAAACTAACATTCTTCTTAGCCTTCTGGTGATTACCAGTATTCTGTTGTTTTCCCTTCTTACAGAATCTAGCTATATGTTCCCAGGCCCCACAAGAAATACATTTCCTAACAGTATAGACAGTTGAACACAAAGCCTCTTATTGTGGTTGTTCCTTCCTTAGTTGGTCCCTATCCAGCAGTCTTCTTGCTTCTTTTAACAACCTTCCGGTTATGTCAGTCAATGTTAGTTCATCTTTGGTCAGGACTTCCAGTGAAGATACGTAATCATCATAACTTTCATCCAATGAGGAAAGCTTGATAAAAAAAACACATCAACAAAAAAAGGGGTAAATTCTGGAAAACCTACCTCACTCTGTAGTTTTCTCCCCAAACCCAAAAAAAAAAAAAAAAAAAAACCCCCCCCCCCCCCCCCCCCCCCCCCCAAAAAAAAGAGAAAAAAAAAAAAAAAAACACCCCCCCCCCCCCCCCCCCCCCCCCCCCTTCTCTCCTCCCTTTCCTTTTATTTCCCCCCCCTAAAACAATTTAAAAATATAAAAACATAACCACATTAAAAAAAAAAAAAAAAAAAACAAAAAAAAAAAAAAAAAAAAAAAAATGATGCAAACTTGATGCAGCTCTGAAAATATCAGTTCCTTTTCATGTAGCTCTTGAAAAGTTCTTTTCAAATGAGCTAACATATCTCCACCTTTCAGAAGACATGCTCTAAACAGTTTACGTGTAAGATGTATGTGTGCACCTACACTGTCACGAACATAAATCCTCTTCAAATTCTCCCAACACCTAGCAGCAGACTCTTCTCCACGAATAGGGACTAGCTGCTGATCACACAGTGTTAGTCCAATTATACAAAGAGCTCGTTCGTTGTTCTGTTTAAAGTCAGCAAGCTTTTTGGCATCGTCCTCATTTTCTGGATCCCAAGCATTTACATCCGGTGGGTCTTGAACTACATTCCATAACCTTTCTCTACCCAGAGATACCATAAGATTTTAGTTTTAGGAGTAGTTTGTTGTGTACCACTGAATCAAAGGCTTTACAAAAGTCTATGTAGATTGAGTCTATTGCTTTGCCTTAATCGAGTTGTGTAGTCCATATGTTTTTGCAGTGTAAGAGTTGCAGATTACATGATAGTTTTTTTTTCTAAAACCAAATTGTTTATTAGAGAGTAGGTAGCTTGTTTCTAAGTGGAGGATGATGGATTGGTTAATAATTGATTCCATGACTTTACAGGTGATGCAGCATAAAGAGATTGGTCTGTAATTTTCAACTAGGCTGGGGTCTCCCTTTTTGAAGATGGGGATGACCGTGGCTTGTGACCATAGTTGGAGGAGCTGGTCCTGAAAGATTTTTCAAAGATTATGCTTAGAGGTTTGGCTATGGCAGTGGATAGCTTTTTTAAGAAGTAGGCACATATTCCATCCAGTCCAATAGATAGAGATGGTTTTAGATTGCGTAGTGCTTTTTCAACATTGCCTACTGTAAAATCAATACATATTAGATCATTGTAGTTGGCTATGGTTCAACTAGGAAATACTGGGCATGATCCATTGCTGTTTACAAATACTGAGCCAAAGAATGTGTTAAAGAGGTTGGCTTTAATGGTGTCGTCATTGCAGTCTTTACCATTAGGTCCTATTAGGGGTGGGATGGACCTTGAGTCTTTTAGTTTGTTGTTGTTTAAAAAATTGTAGAAAGCGTGGGTGGAATTGGTGCATAGAAGGTTTTCCTCTTGTTTAATGTGATAATTGGTGCATTCAGTTTTTATCTGGTGGCATAAATTTTTGTATCAGCTTTTGAAGTTGGTAACGTGACCAGATTTGTTTTTCCGCCAAAGTGATCTCTTTTTGGATTGAAGCTTCCTTATTGTTATGGGTAATCTGTTTTTTCTGGTTTTGGGAGTTGTTATTGGTACATATAGTTTGATGACTCTTTTGACTTCAAGTAAAAATATATTGTAATGGTCTTCAACAGTATTGCATCCAGTGAATAGAAATTAATTTTTATTTATTTATTTGATTTATATTGCTGCCTATTCGCCCATGGCGACTCAAGGTGGCTTACACAATGTAAAATCATATTTAAAACAAAAAATAAAAATAAAAACAATAAGAACTAACAAAAAGAATCAAATAAATTAGTAAAGTACAATAAAACAAAATTTGGAGAAAAAACCCTTATTTCTCTTCCTGATTTTTTTTTTAAATCGGTTTTTAATGTCTTTTAATTAACCTCCTGCCCGATGAAGCCAGATGTATTTGCCAGGGAGATAGATTCCAGCATTGGCACAAGACTCCAGTCGCCAGGGGCAGCTTCCCAACCTGGGTGTGTCGTCCAACATTCCTTCACTAAGCAGCACCCATTTGCTTAAATTGCAAAAAACGCTGCAAAGGTTTAATTGCTGTGGCCGCTTTGAGGTCTCTTCTGGAATTCTGAGATGGGATGTGAGTTTTTTTTCCCCCTCCTTTGCTGGTACTTTGCTTGTGTGGAGTGACCATTCAAAGTTACAATGGCACTGAAAAAAGTGACTTATGACCCTTTTTCACACTTACGACTGTTGCAGCATCCCCACAGTCATGAGAGGCCAGGCGAGGAGATGCGTGACTCCATGTGAGTGAGGTTGAGTTCGCCACGCCCAGCCAATAACATAACCACCCAGTCACATGACCACCAAGCCACGCCTACCACCTAAGTCATGCCTACCACCTAAGCCACGCCCACAGAACCGGTTGTTAAAAAATTTGAATCCTACCCCTGGATATAGGCAGAGGTGGTAGTCAGCCGGTTTGGACCAGTTCTGGAGAACCGGTAGTGGAAATTTTGAGTAGTTTGGAGAACCGGCCAATCCCACCTCTGACTGGCCCCGCCAACCCCATCTATTCTCTGCCTCCTATCGAGGCCCAGCTGATGGGCTGGGTCTTCTTTGGTTGCCCTGCACAGGAGAACGGAGCTGGAAAGCAGGTTCGTGGGCTGGGGAGGGAATGGGGAATTTGCAGTCACCTTCCCCTGCCATGCCCACCAAGCCACGCCCACCAAGCCACACCCACAGAACCGGTAGTAACCATCTTTTAATCCCATTGCTGGATATAGGGTCTTGCTTGAGTAGTGGGTTGGACTAGAAGACCTCCAAGTCCCTTCCAACTCTGTTATTATCTTAATACTGTGATGGAGAACCTATGGCATGCAAGCTGCAGGGGAACTTACCTCACTGCGCCTGCGCGTGCTTCACAGTTGATTTTCAGCTGGTTTGAGGCCTTTTTCGGCCTCCCGAGGCTTGAGGAAGGCTTCTGCAGGCTTCTGCAGGCTTTGCAGGCCGAAAACTAGCCCCGTTTCATGACTTCCTGTTTTTCCAACAATACCGGAAGTGACAAAACGGGGCTAGTTTTCAGCCTGCAAAGCCTGCAGAAGCCTTCCTCAAGCCTTTGGGAGGCTGGAAAAGGCCTCAAACCAGCCGAAAATCAGCCGTGAGGCGCAGTGCAGGTAATGGGGTGGCGGGAGGGTGGGTCGGTGGGTGGGGATTGTTTCTGGATGCTGGCATGCCCAAAAAGGTTAGCCACCGCTGTCTTAATTAATCGGTGGAACAGCTTATCTTCAGAAGTTGAGGGTGCTCCGTCACTAAAGGTTTTTAAAGAAGAGATTGGACAATCATTTGTTTGAGATGGTATATAGGGCAGGGGCGTCTGGCCCGCAGGGCTGTCCTGGAAAATGTAAGGGGCCAGCCCACATCGCTTTGGCCCAGTATACTCAGTGCGAACAGGAAACAGGGTTGCCAGATCGCAGTTTGGCTCTGCGGCCAAACTCAAGTCAACATACGGCCAAATTCGGCCAAATTATTTTTTGCTCATGGTGACGCGCATGCGCGAGGGAAGGAGAGCGCCAGAGGACGCGCTTGTCCTCCTTTTGCTCATGGTGACGCGCATGCGCGAGGGAAGGAGAGCTCGGGATGGGTGGGGAAGCCGAGGGGCGTGGCGTTGGAACGAGCCGTAATAGGAATGGGTGTGGTGTTGATGGAGGAGGAGCCGCCCCTGCTCGGGTCACAGGCGGGAAGGGGGCGTGGCCGGGCGCCAAGGTCCCGAAGGGGTGTGTGACGGGAGTTGAGAGGAAGCGGGCGTGTTGGAGAACTGAGAGGACGCGCTTGTCCTCCTTTTGCTCATGGTGACACGCATGCGCGAGGGAAGGAGAGCGGCTGGGTTGCCATCTGGCCAATTTCACGGCCAAGCAACTTTCGTACGGCCAAATAAAATTGAGTTTGACACCTGTGCATTACATGAACATGACAAAATACATAAATAAATAAATACAAAATGATGCATGTCCAGTGGGGGAAAGCAAATATTTCACTTAGCAACCTAAGTTTTGGGCTCTGTTGTCGTCGCAACTCAAGGACTCACCTGTACTAATTTGAACGGCCTGAATCTCCTGATTTCCCCCGGCATTTGATAAGGGATTCACTTAACAACGGTGGCAGGAAAGGTTGCAAAACGGGGCAAAACGCACTCGCCCACTTGCTTCGCTTAGCAAGGGAAATTTTGGGCTCCGTTGTAACAGATAACAGATAATCAGAATTGGAAGGGACCTTGTAGGTCATCTAATCCAACCCCCTGTTGTGGTCGTAAATTGAGAACTAACCTGCATAAACCTTTTAAATACATAAATAATATCTATTCCCTAAATCATACATAAATAAAGATGATACCTCAGGATATCTAAACCCAGTCCAGTGTTCTAGCGTTGCGCACGCGTTCATTCACACAACCCACACCCGGTTTAAGCTTACCCAAGATTTTCGGAATCAAACACCCGGTTCAGGTCACAGTCTATATATCGGCAGCATTTTTCCACAGCTCGTGGGTTAGCCAGGAAAGGCCGTACCTCCAACCCCAGCCTTTCGATTTCCACTCCATTTTCCTGCCAAGATTTGACCAGAAACACCCCCGAGAGCTCATTGCCGTGTGTGCCGCCAAAGATGGCAATTTTTCGGACGGGGGCATCTTGCAGAATTTGGCCAGGATTCATTCTGCTGGTCGGCTGCCACCCAACTCAGAAAATGATTCCGAGGAAATAAAAAGTTTGAATAGCTAGAGGACTTTGGCCTGCTGGATGGGCCGGGGAAGTGAAAAACTAAACCTCTTTTCTAAACTCTTCTCAGTTTAGAGTTTTGATGCCACTCCCCTCTTGCTATATTTGGAGAGTTACGTCTTGAAACAAACTTGGAGAGAAGCAACAGGAGGTGTGTTTTGTGTTTTTTTCCCTTTAGACTCAAAACAAAAACCTACCCGATTTTATTTTCAAATTCACCGGTGCAAATAATTTTATTTTCAAATTCACCAGTACATATAATTTTATTTTCAAATTCACCAATGGTGCAAATAATTTTATTTTCAAATTCACCAATGGTGCAAATAATTTTATTTTCAAATTCACCAATGGTGCAAAATAATTTTATTTTCAAATTCACCGGTGGTGCAAAATAATTTTATTTTCAAATTCACCGGTGGTGCAAATAATATCAGGGAGATTGATAAGGCTGCGGGGTTTAAAAAAAAATAGAAGCAGTCCTACACTTACGACCAGAATTTTCATGGCAAAAGGAGGTTGTTAAGTGAATCACGTTCAATTTAATGACCCTTTTTTTGGCATGGTTGGTAAGCAACTCGGCACAGTTTTTTCAACAATTTCACGATCACGGGATCAAAAATTGGGTGCTAGGTAACAGGCATGTATTTATAATGTTTGTGGCATCTCAGGACCACATGATGGTCACAGGTGGCCTTCCCAGCCAGCTTCTGACAAACAAAGGCAATGAAGCAACTTGGATTCACTTAATGACCACGGGGTTCATTTAACGCTGCAGTAATTTACTTAATGGCAAAAAAGGTCATAAAATGAGGCATGACTTAACAACTGCCTTGCTTAACAACAGAAATCCTGCTCCCAATTGTGGTCATAACTTGGGGACAATCTTTATCAACTTTATCCATCTGTCTGATTTATTTATCATCTATAATCTATCTATCTATCTATCTATCTATCTATCTATCTATCTATCTATCTATCTCTTGTCTAATCTCTTGTCTAATCTCTTGTCTAATATATATATATATGTATGTATGTATGTATGTGTATGTATGTATATGTGTGTGTGTGTGTGTGTGTGTGTGAGAGAGAGAGAGAGAGAGGCGGGGGGGATATATATACAAATACATATGTATGGCATTCAGCTTTGTTCGGAGTATTTTCCCACGTCATTAGTTGTGCTTTTAAAGTTGTAGCAGCGTTTGGCAGAATCTCATCTGCCATCATCAGGCCTGATGATGGCAGATGAGATTCTGCCAAACATTGCTACAACTTTAAAAGCACAACTACAATGACGTGGGAAAATAATCAACAAAGCTGAATGCCATACATGTAAGTACCGATGAAAACTTAAGAAAACAAATACCTATACCTATACGTATAGGTATATGTATGTATGTATGTATGTATGTATGTATGTATGTATGTATATATATATATATATATATCCTCTCTCTCTCTCTCTCTCTCTCTCTCACATACACACACACACACACACACACACACACAGGTGCACGCACACACAGAGAGACACAGACACACACACATACACACACAATTTATCATCTATGGTAATATAAACGAGCAAGAAACAGTTTTCTCTCGCTTTGCAATTTGACTTTGCACAATCACAAGAGAGCTGATTGGGTCCAGAGGTCTAAAGAAATATGTTGCCAGCACTAATAATAAGAATGTGTCACCAATGAGAAAGGTTTTTGTGTGTGTATGCTTTTGCGTTTGTGTGTGTGTGTGTCAGACTCTGTTGCTTTCTGTGCCCTCTAGCACTGAGGACAAGAGAAACACACAACTCAGCAAAAAGGAGAGGGAGAACAATTCTTCTTTTGTTTTGCCCGATTGCCCGGAGATCACGCAAATAACTTGCATATTTTTCAGTGGCAGTAGAAGAGTGAACATTTGCTTTCTTCCCTTTTTGCAGTACGGAGTGATGACTTTTTTCAAAAAAATTAGCATATGGTGTGTAGCATTGAAGGCATAAAATGAAAAAGCCGAGCTGAGGATTTGTGGGAAACAAAAATATAGGCTATGGATCTATCAGATTCAATAAAGCCTATGGGTGATAGCAGGCCCCAGGATAAAGGAACATGAACCAAAGTTTTAGATTAGGATGATTTCAAAATGTACCAGAACTATTTGTAATCCTATTGAGCCGTTGCTAATTGTGAAACATGCTTTTGCAAAGTATGTAGCTTTATAAATATATTTGGACATAGAAGGATGAGAAATAAGGAACTGAAAGTAGCTGGTGGATAGAGGTTTGAGATGTACATGGGTATACGTGGAGATGGTCAGTAAGAAAGAACAAGGAAGTAAGTTGTGAAATGTGTGCAGAGAAGTATAAAAAGAATGTTTTAGGATGAGTTTGGTGCCACTGGCCGTAGCTATTCTTTGCTGGACCTAGCTATTGTCTCTGGACCTCATTGCAATGGGTTTTTTATTTATTTTATTTGTCAAGCAAGTATTAGAAAACAGGTATAAGTATGAACATGGTTATGAATACATAAAATGGATATGAATAAAAAGAAACAATAGGACAAGGATGGTAGGCACGTTGGTGTGCTTATGCACACCCCCTACAGACCTCTTAGGAAATGGGTGAGGTCAATAGTAGACAGTCTAAGGTTAAAGTTTTTGGGATTTGGGGAAGAAACCACAGAGTCAGGTAGAGGATTTCAGACATTGACCACTCTGTGGCTGAAGTCGTATTTCCTACAATCAAGTTTGGTGCGGTTTTGAGTTTGTATCTATTGTGTGCTCTTGTATTATGGTGGTTGAAGCTGAAGTATTCATTGACAGGTAGGATATTGCAGTAGATAATTTTATGTACTACACTTAGATCGGACCAAAGGCGTCATAGTTCTAGGTTGTTTAGGTCTAAAATTTCAAGTCTGGTGGCATCAGTCACCATGGGTGAATAGGCGACAATATAAATCAAATAAATAAATAAATAAATAAATAAATAAATAAATAAATAAATAAGGTATTCTGCTATGAGTAGAGGAGTGGAGAACTCTTCTCGTGAAATATTTCTGGACTTTCTCGACTGTATTAATATCTGATATGTAATGTGGGTTCCAGACTGATGAGCTGTAGTCAAGTATTGGTCTAGCAAATGTTTTGTATGCTCTAGTTAGTAGTGCGATATTACCGGAGAGAAAGCTACGCAGGATTAGGTTAACAACGCTTAATGTCCTCCCCAGATTCCCAGACTGGTCCCCGTTCTTCCCCACTGTCCAATTCTGCTGCCGTCCGCACAGGCTGCCGACAAACCACAACACAGTGATTCACTTAACAACTATGGCAAGAAAGGTTGTAAAATGGGGTGAAACTCACTGAACACCAGAAATTTTGGGCACAATTTTGTTTGTAATTCGAGGAATACCTGTTGACTGCTATTGCTTTCTTGCAGGAATGTAAAACATTGCAGGTTTTAAAAGATTTTAAGTATTACAGGATTGGAAAAATCTAGCTTAGAGCTTGCAAATTTTCTCCCACACCATTCAAGGCATAACCAGATCTAAACCTTAGATTGATTACAACCTGTAAATTAATTGTATGTAAATTGCACAGTGAGTGACAGGGGCAAAAATTTTCTGAACCTGCCAATTTATTACATGAGATACATGCCGTTTATTTCAATTACATCCCCTCTCTTTTTCAAACTTTGTAGAAAAATTTGCTCAATCATTATTTAAACAGGGGAGCTGTATTTGATGCCAAGGTACTATTGCTATTTACTTTTGACCTGATTTCTCAAGGTTGTTAATTAACAAACTCCCAGAATCAAAGCAATGGTGAACAACTGGAATAACGCAGCCCTGGGGGAAATTACAGGTAATCCTTGACTTAATGACCACAATTGAGCCCCAAACTACTGATGCCAAGTGTGACAATTGTTAGGTGAATTTTGCCTCATTTTAAGACCTTTCTGTCAACTCATAAAACATTCCTATGCCTGTTTTAGCAGTTGCCATAGAAAAGGGGCGGAGGAAGGAAATCTGGAAGAGCAGTGCAGCAGTTTGAAAGCGGAGGTACATTCCAACTCTTACCTTTAAAAGATCGTAATTAAAATACCAGAGCTTTTGCCCTCAAATATATTTAATTGGAGAATGTGATTGATGACACCCAGCCCGTGAACGTGCTCAATTGGAGAATCTGGTTTATGAGACACCTGGGGAGAGGGGGGGAAACAGGGTCACAGGGGACTGTAAATTACATACGCCAGAGTTGACTTCACACAGGGCAGTGCCAGCATGTCGCCGCTAATGAATCCTTTGAAGTTTTTTGAAGTTGGGCTCGAGAATCATGATTTAATTAGAGCGATGGCTGGAATCCTGACACTTTCTTGACACTGTTAAGTGAATCACTGCAGTTGTTTAGTTAGTAACACGGTTGTGATGTGAATCTGGCTTTCCCATTCATTTTGCTTGTCAGAAGATCGCAAAAGAGGATCACATCACCTTCGGGACACCGCGACCGTCATAAATATGAGCCAGTTGCCAAGCATCTGAATTTTTGATCACATGACCATGGGGATCACAGGTGGGATTCTACCGGTTCTGCCCAGTTCTGCCCAGTTCAGGCGAACCGGTAGCTCCGAAGAGCAGCTGGGAGCAAACCCCCCCCATCGATCAGCTGTTTTCTGAAGATCGGCTGTGCCGCGCGATTTAAATTAGCTAGAAAGCAGGAAATCGTCAGATTTCTTGCTTTCTAGCTAATCTAAATCACGCGGCGCAGCTGATCCTCTCTCTCACTGTTGTACTGCTTCGCCCAGGAGGCTTCCCTGAGGCCAGGGGACAAAAATTTTAAAAAGTGCCCACCCAGTCACATGCCCACCTGGCCACGCCCACCTAGCCACGCCCACCTAGCCACGCTCACAGAACCCGTAGTTTAAAAATTTGCATCCCACCCCGATAGGGATGCTGCAACGGTCGTAAGTATGAAAAATGGTCCTGTCACTTTTCTCAGTGCCGTTGTAACTTGTACGGTCATTAAATGAACTGTTGTAAGTTGAGAACTATTTGTAGATTTCAAGGATTGGAATGCAGCCATTCGTACAGAGGTTGTGGCTTACTGAAAAATTGTATTACGGCCGTTTTTCTCAGCCAGCCACTTCTGAGAAGTAAATTCCTCAGTATATGAATGGCACATTTTATATTAACAGATATATTGACTGGTGCTATAAAAATAGCAACCTTTATTTCATTTTTTGTCTTGAAATCTTCCTCTCCAAAAGGCTGAGATTATTTTAGCTGGACAAATTGTCCCCATTCCTTATTTCTTTCAAAGCTCAGCAGTTTTGTCTGGAGAAAAGAGCATCTCTAAACAGGTTAAAACCATGGAAACTTCTATTCATTCTTCAAACAGGTTGGTTGCATCCAAAGGAGATGTCATTCTCACACACATGGAGCCAAATCCATTGCTTTCCTAAAGGCTTGAAGCTGGCTACGAGTGACTGAAAGACAATGGAGGCCTCATTAATTAAGAAAATGACCCAGTTTTAAGTTACCAACAATTATTTTTCAGTGTGGAATTTTTTTCTTTTTCATCCCTAGTATGAGTGATAGACAATAGGAATTCAGTTCTGGTCTGTTTGACATGGATTTTGGTCCCTTTCATTTTGTAGCTTAAAAAGGGGGAAGAAATACAATTTGAGAAGTGATATTTGGGATATAAATTATCTAAGTAGATGCATTCCTTCAACGTTAAATCCTAAAATGCAGATTTTTAATACACATGGGTTATTTTTTCGAGCCAACTCCCAAAATGTGGGTTGTGGATAGTCTTTTTAGTTGACACTTGACTTACGACTGTAACTGAGCCTAAAATGTCTGTTGCTAAGCAAAACAGTTGTTAAGTGAATTTTGTCCCATTTTACAACCTTTCTTGCCACGGTTGTTAAGTGAATTATCCCCAGAGCCTGGGAATGCTGCAATGGTCTTAAAGTATGAAAACTGGTGATAAGTCTTTTTTTTTCTCTCCCAGTGCTCTTGTAACTTTAAACGGTCACTAAATGAATGGTTGTAAGTTGAGGACTGGCTTTAGAAGGCAAGGGTTGAAATGCAGCCATTTCTCACAGAGGTTGTGCCTTATGAAAATTGTATTACAGCAGTTTTTTTTCCTCAGCCAGTCACGTCCAACACATTCTTGGAAGTAAATTCCTCATGATTTCCAACCAGAGGAATTGCTGTTGGCTGGGAGTGATAAGCAGTTGGAGAATGCTGGTTGGAAGACTTCACTAGCAAATAGAAACTGCAGAGAGAATCTGTTCTTTTTTTTTTATTAAAAAAAAGCTCTGTTCATATAACACCCCTTTGCAGC
>NC_142009.1:5255656-5278156 GCF_049901735.1 Notechis scutatus
CTTTTACTGAAAAATGAAGTGGTAGCATCAAATAGGATTCTGAATCTGAGAAATTAGGCGTGCAGATCACATATACAAAGTGTTGGAAACGTTCCCACCCCTCATAGTTCAAATGATTCTTCCAATTAAAAGTTGTGAATATGATCATGTGGGCATCTTCAGGTGGTGATGAGGCCTCTGTCCGTTGACCTTGACATATTTTGATAAAGGTTTGCAGCTGGGCAGAGAAAAGAAAGCTAAGCGAGGAATAGAAACCTAAAAGCAGGAATTTATACTCCCCCCACTCCTCATTTACACCACACAAGAATGTAACACCTCCAGCTCTCTTCCCAGACAAGATCCCCCTCCTCCCCCCCCGTTACTTATGGCAGCCAAAAGATGCAAGGCAATAGAAAAGATGCAAAGCAGTAATAGAAGATCTTGAAGGCTGACACTGCAGTTGTTAAGTGAGTCAGATGGTTGTTAAGCAAATTCAGCTTCCCCATTGAGTTTGCTTGTTGGAAGCTGGCTGGCAAGGTCACAAATGACATGATCCCTGGGATGCTGCAACTGCCATATATACCATGCTGGTTGCCGGGCATCCAAATTTTGATCACCTGACCCTGAGGATGTTGCAATAGTTGTAATGGTGAGGGATTGGTCATAAGTCATTCACTTGCTTTGTAACTATGAAAGGTCCCTAAATGAATGGTTATAAGTTGAGAACTACCTGTATTTCTCCCATTCTTCTCTTCCAGAATGAAATGGGGTGGAGTGGAATGGAATAGAATGGAATTAAGAATGGAATTGAATGGAATAGAAATAGAAATAGGAACAGAATAGGATAGGATAGGATAGAATAGAATAAAGAATGGAATGGAATGAAATAGAAATAGAAATAGGAACAGAATAGAACAGAATAAAATGGAATGGAATGGAATGGAATGGAATGGAATAGAATGGAATAGAATAGAACCGAGCAGAACGGAATAGAATGGAACAGAACTGCTAGAGCCCACTGCAATTACATAGCCAAAAAGGCATTAAGAGTTGTTAACCTAATCCTACGTAGCTTTTTCTCTGGTAATATCACACTACTAACCAGAGCATACAAAACATTTGCTAGACCAATACTCGAATACAGTTCATCAGTCTGGAACCCACATTACGTATCTGATATTAGCACAATTGAGAAAGTCCAGAAATATTTCACAAGAAGAGTTCTCCACTCCTCTACTCGTTGTAGAATACCTTATGCCACCAGACTTGAAATTCTAGAACTAGAAAACCTTGAATTACGCCGTCTTCGGTCTGACTTAAGCATGGTATATAAAATCATACATTGCAATGTCCTACCTGTCAATGAATACTTCAGCTTCAACCATAACAACACAAGAGCACACAATAGATACAAACTCAAAGTTAACCGCACCAAACTTGATTGCAGGAAATACGACTTCAGCAATAGAGTGGTCAATGTCTGGAATACTCTACCCGACTCTGTAGTTTCTTCCCAAACCCCAAAAACTTTAACCTTAGACTGTCTACTATTGACCTCACCCCTTTCCTAAGAGGTCTGTAGGGGCGTGCATAAGCGCACCAACGTGCCTACCGTCCCTGTCCTATTGTTTCTCTTATTCTTTTATTTTTCTTATATGTACCCATTTCATGTATTCACAACTATGTATACACTTATACTTATTATCTTGTAAACAATTGGCAAATCAAATAAATAAATAAATAAATAAATAAATAAACAAACAAACAAACAAACAAACAAACAAACAAACAAACAAATAAATAAATTGGAATGGACCTTAGAGGTCTTCTAATCTAGTCCAGCCCTCTGCTTAAGCAGGACACCTTATACCATTTTCCTTGGGAGAAGAAATCCTGATAAATACATTGCACGTGATTTTTAAATTGTGTTAAGTCTCTCTCCAGTTGTAGGGAGCATCAAAAAGTCAAAATGATAGGTGTGATTGTATCATTAAAACCCAGACTCTTTTTTTTGCAACACACATAAAAAGAGGAATGGGACTTCCATCACCATTTTACCATTTTTTAACACATCCACATCCACACCTCTTAGGGGATTCCCTGCCATAATTTACTCCCCTTACAAGCATGACTCTGTAATCCAGAAAAGCGATGTGGCTCAATTCTTATTTTATCATATTTTTCATTGGTGGAATAAGAAGTGTTCTCTGAGTAGATTTCACGCATTGATCAATATTAACATCAAACTATCATATTTCCTTGGCTATTAAAATATGCCAGAAAGCAGGAGGGAAGGTCTTAAAAAACGGAGAGCCTTAACCATTATAATAAACCTTTATGAAAAATTCACTGAGAATTTTTTTCTCATTTCTTCCAACTGACCCTTATCTCTCCCCTCCCCTCATTTTCCTCTTATACACAGACCATCAGACAAATTTGCAGACAGGGATAATTCTCTTGATTATTCTTTGTGCAATCCTTAAAAACAAATACACTTTGTGTTGGTTGATTGATGGGAGGAGGGGATATTCAGCACAAATTCCCAGGATACCTTGAAGGGAATAATAAAAAATAGCAGCTACAAAACAATACAATAAACCCGAATGGGCAACACAACCACCAATAAAACCTGACCAAAGCATAAATCAGTGGCGAGAATAATTATGGAGGCTGTTGAAAATGCCTGGACAGATAAGAAAGAGATTTTTGCCTAGTGCCAAAAAGGATAATCAGAATGGACACCTTCTCAATAGACATTAATAATACTGATAAAATTGAATTGGTAGCATGGGAGGTCCAGAGTTCCACAGAGCGAGGATCCTTTAGTCATCTTTGATCAAGGTCAGACAGGAATGATAAATTAGGCAGACACATGTAAGCAAATTAATTCTGATAACAAAGGTTTTAATGAGATGACATAAAGAGTTCTGTACAGATCCTTTCTATCTCCTGAATGGATGAGATTCCAGATGTGGAGCAGTTCTCCAAACAGGGATGCACCTCTTTCCAATGAATGAGCTGCAGTGTGCCCCTGGTCACACCCCTGTCACATTCAAGAAAATTGCATATTAGGATACAAGGCTTGTGCTTCTGAATATATAGTTAGTGTCCAACTTGTGATCACAATTGAGCCCAAAATTTTTGTTGCAAGCAAGACAGTTGTTAAGAGAATTTTGTCCCATTTTGTGACCTTTCTTGCCACAGTTGTTAAATGAATCACCACAGTTAAGTTGGTAATACCATTGTTAAGTGAATCTGGCTTCTCCATTGACTTTGCTTGTCAGAAGGTCTCAAAAGGTGATGATGATGAATGAATGAATGAATGAATGAATGAATGAATGAATTCTTTATTGGCCAAGTGTGGTTAGACACACAAGGAATTTGTCTTGGTGCATATGCTCTCAGTGTACATAAAAGAAAAGATACATTTGTCAAGAATCATCAAGTACAACACTTAATGATAGTCATAGGGTAAAAATAGGCAATCAAATCATACTAGGAAACAGTCAATATAAATCGTAAGGATACAAGCAACAAAGTTACAATCACGCAGTCACAAGTGGGAGGGGATGGGTGATAGGAACGACCAGTGGTGGGATTAAAAAAAAATTTATTACCAGTTCTGTGGGAGTGCCTTGGTGGGCATGGCAGGGGACAGATACTGCCAAATCCCATTCCCTCCCCACCCCACTAACCTGTTTTCCAGCTCCATTCTCCTGTGCAGGGCAACAAAAGAAGACCCAGACAATCAGCTGGTACTCAATGGGAGGCAGAGAAGAGATAGGCGTGGAGCCAGTCATAGGTGGTATTTGCCAGTTCTCTGAACTACTCAAAATTTCCACTACCAGTTCTCCAGAACTGGTCAAAACCAGTTGAATACCACCTCTGGGAACGATGAGAAGATTGTTTTTTTAAATCTTAAATTCTCCATTCTCTTTCCCCCCTTTCCTTTTTCTTCCCCACATAGAATTACTTGTTCATTAAAGATGGCTTCTTCTTTGTCCCAGTCTTCTTGTTTTGCAGACGTTTCTTGTTGTTTCTCGTAGTTCCAAATCTCCATTGCTAAGAATTGAAAAATGAAGCCAAAAGAACCTCTCCCTTCTTGTGCATCTTTTTTGTACTTTTTAAGTTCCATTTTCAATTCATCCAGAAGTGGTGCCATTGTATAAATTTTTAAACAACCACCCGATTGATTTTAGTCATTCAAGTGTAATAATCAAGAATCCAAAGATCACCAAGTAATCCAAATACACACAGGCTGTTTCTTCTTGCTTTTTTTTCACTTTCTCTTCCTGGGGTTCTACTATTTAGTTGCCAAGTTTCTGTTAAAATGTATCTTTTAGAAGTCTTGTTGAAGTTTTACTGTAGATTCCTTTTAATTCCAGGCAGTCTCCTCACTTTTTTCCAGATCCTGCCCTTTTATTCTTTTTCTCTCCTTTCCTGCTTATAAAATTTTTTTAGTATCCAGAAATCTTTATTATCCCTTTGACATTTTATTTTATTTTCAGTTTAATTGCCTGTTGATGTCAAAGTGGATTTTTTCCCCAATTTCTTATTTAAGTCTCTTAATTGTCAGTATGGGGAAAGGGAGAGAAGAAAAAAACCCCAAACCTTTCCCTTTTCCCTTTCCTTCGCTGCTTCAGAATCTTCTTTGGGAACGATGTTATTTTTTTTTAAGTTTAAATTCCAGGGTACCTTAGTTGTTGCTTTTTCAATTTAACCCAGTCAGCCAGAACTTTCACTTCTTATCTTCCTCCTGCACATTCTTTTCCGGTTGAGTTCTTCTTTGAGGTGGCCATTTCTGACCACCACTGCAACCGCCTTCGGGAAAGGGAGTAATGGCCCGCTGAGGAGGAGAGATGCAGCTCTCCTCAACCCTGCTGGCAGTCTCCCCCCTCTTCACCACCTCTATGGGGTGGCTTAGCCCCGAAACCAGCCAGCTCGGGGCACTCCAGCAGATAGCCCAGACCGAAACCGCGCACAATCGCGGATTTCTGTCTGTCGCCAAAGAAGCTCAAACCGGAAGTCTGAACGATGAGAAGATTAACAGTAATAGTAGTGCAGACTTTGTAAATAGTTGAACAGTGTTGAGGAAATTATTTGTTTAGCAGAGTGATGGCGTTCGGGGGAAAAACTGTCCTTGTGTCTAGTTGTTCTGGGGTGCAGTGCTCTATAGCGTCGTTTTGAGGGTGGGAGTTGAAACAGTTCATGTCCGGGATGTGAGGGGTCTGTAGATATTTTCACAGCCTTCTTTTTGACTCGTGCAGGATACAGGTCCTTGCTGGAGGGCAGGTTGGTAGCCATTGTTTTTTCTGCAGTCTTCATTACTCTCTGGAGTCTGTGTCTGTCCTGTTGGGATGCAGAACCAAAGCAGACCGCTGTAGAGGTGCATGACCCTGGGACACTACAACCATCATAATTATGAGTCAGTTGCCAAGCGTCTGAATGTTGACCACACGAGGATGCTGACACGTTCATAAGTGTGGGAAAGTGTCATAAGTCACTTTTTTCAGTGCCATTATAACTTTGAACGGTCGTTAAATGAACCATTGCAAGCCAAGCACTACCTGCGTATATTACTGCACCAAAAGTACTAGCATTTTATTAATTGTGCCTTATGTTGCCCCTTCAAATCTTAGGCTGTCTTCCAATCCCACTCTTCAATCAGAAAAAAAGGACCAAACAACCACTCACGTCAAATCCACTTAAACATGAGCCAAGCAGTAACAATTCAGCTGATCATTTCAATTTCTCAGCCTTGCTTGCAGGTACGTAAGTGGTGGGCTGTTCGCTTTTTAAAATATACTTTTGTCACCCAAAAATATTTTTCTAGCCTCTGGTTAAAATTTCTGGACACACCAGAATCCCTTATGAATTCCACAGAAGACTGGCATTTAAATGATATCTCTTGTATCTTTACCTCCCCCCCATTTTAAAAGTTAAAATTTCAGGTCTATATGTTACACAGGAAGGAATATTCCTTAATGTGCTTTTGTATTAATGCCAAAAGAGATATTTCTCATTTTCTTCAGCTTGAAAAGCTGTCTCTGCACATTTCTGCCAGAATTAATTATTGGAATAATAATTAGTTCTATTCTTATTGAAAGAGAGGGAATGGGAAAAGGGAAAAGTGCTCACCTTGCATTTGCCTTGTGTCTCTACAAAAGCATATTTTAAAAATATAAAATGTATAATAGGATAACCTTTAATATCACTGCTAACCCAGCTTTTTCCAGAGGGACATTCACTCATATCCCATCCATGCCTTGAATAAAAATTGGAACTCAAAGATTATACGAGTATCATCTTATAAAATATTTTATTTAGAGGGTTGGGTCTATCATGAATTATTAGCCATGTTTACAAGCAGGTTGTTTTTTTCTGATTGCCAGAAACTGGGGGTAAACAATATGAAATACAGTATAACAGAGTTGGAAGGGATGTTGGTGGTCTTCTAGTTGAATCCACTGCTTGAACAGGAGACCCTGTACCATTCCAGACAAATAATTGTCCAGTCTCTTCTTAAAAGCCTTCAGTGAAGAAGCACCCACGACTTCTGGAGGCAAACTGATTAATTGCTCTCACTGTTAGGAAATTTCTCCTTATTTCCAGGTTGAATCTCTCCTTGATTAGTTTCCACCCATTGCTTCTTGTCCTGCCTGCAGGTGCTTTGGAGAATAACTTGACCCCTTCTTGTTTGGGGCAGCCCCCTGAGATATTGGAAGACGGCTAACATGTCCCCCCTAGTCTTTATTTTTACTAGATTAGACGTCATAGCCAATTCCTGCAATGATTAGCATCATATTATTGTGGTAATGTAGAATTGAATTGAACGGCTAGCAATAGAGAATGTGGAATTATACAGATGTTTAAATTTGATCCGTCATAAGGGCAGTAGTGGGCTTCAAATAATTTAACAACCAGTTCTCTGCCCATTTGCTGGGTGGGCGTGGCCTCGTTAGGCTCCTGCACCATCCTGGCACTGAAAACAGGCTGTGGAGGGCCCGTTTTCCACCTCCCTGTGCTCCACGTGCCCCCGGCAGTTACCTGGGATCCAGAACGGGCTGTGTGGGGACTCCCAGGAGGAGCGGGATGGGGTGGGGTGGGGCCAGTCGGTCATCACAACTACTGGTTCGCCGAACCGGACATAACATTAACATCCGGTTCTCCCAAACTGGCGTGAAGCGGCTGAGGCCCACCCCTGCATAAGGGGCCTTTAAAAGGTAGACCATCCTTTCCCATCAAGACCCCCTCCAGATCAGTGTGGGATTCAATTTTTTTTACTACCGGTTCTGTGGGCGTGGCTCCAGGTGGTTCCTCTCTTTGGGTTGTGAATTCTCGTAATTACAGTCACATCTTCTTTGAAGCTCTTCAGATTGGAGGCAGCTGCATTAAAGGAATCACTTAGGAATAAATCTGCCAAAATGTTGATGGCAGACAAGCCTTTTTGGAAATAGCAATAGAACTTAGACTTATATACAGTTTCACAGTGCTTTCCCACCCCTCTCTAAGCAGTTTACAGAATCAGCACATTGCCCCCAACAACCTGGGTCCTCATTTTACCAGCCTCAGAAGGGGTTGGAAGGCTGAATCAACCTTGAGCCTGGTGAGATTCGAACTGCCAAATTGCAGGCAGCCAGCAGTTGGCAGAAGTAGCCTGCAGTACTGCATTCTAACCACTGCGTCACCACAGCGCAGGCGTTAGAATAAAGCATAAACCAGGGGCACCACCAATGGATCTATTCCCTTAAAGCAACCTTTTGCAACTTCAGCAGCTTTAAGATGTGTGGACTTCAATTCCCAGAATTCCCCAGCTAGCCATACAGGGAGTTCTGGGATTGGAAGTCGACATATCTTAAAGTTAATGAAATCAAGAAATACTACCTGAAAACTTAGGTAATCAAAAATTCAGGAGCACCAACTCAGAAGGAATAACTTAACACACTCCGTGTTTTCTTTCTTAATATCCCAAATTGGATCAGGACTTTGATTCAAATTGATCATTCTATATCCTTTGACTTTTTTTTCAAGATTTCGGATGGGAAACTGAGAAGCCAGAATCGATCCAACTGCAGAAAACAGTAGGCACCAAGTATGTCGGTCCCACATCTTTTACATCTTTATATTCCTGAAATCAAATATATTTCACAGTTATGGAAATCAATACTATATGACCACAGATAGTCCTTGACTTACAACCATTCATTTAGTGGCCATTCAAAGTTATAACGGCACTGAAAAAAAATGTCTTATGACCATTTTTCATCCTTACAACCATTGCAGCATCCTTGTGGTCGAATTGGCAACTAGCATGTATTTAGGATGGCTGCAGTGTCCTGTGGTCATGTGCAGTGGTGGGATTCATTTTTTTTTACTACTGGTTCTGTGGGTGTGGCTTGGTGGGGATGGCTTGTTGGGCGTGGCAGGGCAAGGATACTGCAAAATCTCCATTCCATTCCCACCCCACTAACCTGCTTTCCAGCTCCATTCTCCTGTGCAGGACAACAAAAGAAGACCCAGCTTATTAGCTGGGTCTCAATGGGAGGCAGAGAATAGATGGGGGCGGGGCCAGTCAGAGGTGGTATTTGCTGGTTCTCCAAACGACTCAAAATTTCCATTTTCGGTTCTCCAGAACTGGTCAGAACCACCTCTGGTCATGTGATCCCCTTTTGTCAACTTCTGAGTAGCATTCCTCAATGGGGAAGCCAAGTTCACTTAACAATTGTGTTACTGATTTAACAACTGCAGAAATTTAACTTAACAACTACAGCAAGGAGGATTGTAAAATGGGGCAAAACTCCCTTAGCAACTCTCTTGCTCAGCAACATAAATTTTGGGCTCAAATTGTGGTTGCAAGTCAAGGACTACCCATATATTCTCTGTAATGTTTTAATCTTCCATCATTCCTACTTAACGATTAAACCTTTTCTCCAAAGCCCAACCGAGCTTGCTACTTTGTCCAGGCAACAACACACATCAAAGCCGACAATGCCTCAAGCAGGAAGCAACTCGAAGAACCGGAGGTGAGTGACAACATTCTCCGAAATACACATCGATGCGCAGTTGAGGTCATCGTTTCCGAGCTCTTGGAACTGCATCCTTTTATGTCCGATCTGGGCTGGGTGGCTCTTGGTATGGCTTCTAGTTGTCAGATCAGGCCTTTTGCTAGATATGACAGGGAGACAAATTCTTGCAAAGTGGGTAGGAGGGAGAGAGAGCTTTTGGTATGGACACAGAGCATTTGAACCCACAGTACAGTCGTCGCCATCCAACTCAGAGCAATTCAATCCTGCTTCCCCTTTGATTATATTTCCATGCCAGGTTTGTTCACTGTGCTATCACTACCCTACCCCCTCGCAGCCCTTGTCCATATGAATAAAGACAAGGAGCATTGTAATATATTTGGGGATTCAGCAAAGAGCAGAATGAGTTTCGAACAAACATCCTGGGAGCCCCTTTTACAAATCATCATGGAGGTACAACCACAACTGAGCCCAACGTTTCTGTTGCTAAGTGAGACATTTGTTAAGTGAGCTGTGCCCCATTTAACGACTTTCCTCGCCACATTTGTCAAGTGAATCACTGCAGTTGTTAAATTAGTAACACAGTTGGTAAGTGAATCTGGCTTCCCCATTGACTTGCTTGTCAGAAGGTTGCAAAAAGGGACGATGCAACCGTTGTAAGTATGAGCCAGTTGCCAAGTGTCTGAATTTGGATCACGTGATCATGGGGATGTTGCCACGGTCATAAGTGCCAATGTAACTTTGGTCACTAAATGGACTGTTGTAAGTCGAGGGCTATCTGTATATTGAGGAGCTTTGATATTCGGTGGGGGGGTGGTTGGGGTTTCCCCCGCCCCCAAATTTTGTTCTATTGTACTTTACTAATTTATTTGATTCTTTTTGTTAGTTTTTATTGCTTTTTTATTTTTATTTTTTGTTTTAAAATATGGTTTTACATTGTGTAAGCCGCCTCGAGTCACCATGGGCGAATAGGCGGCAATATTAAATAAATAAATAAATAAATAAATAAATAAATAAATAAATGAAAATAAATAAATAAATAAATAAATAAATAAATAAGGAAGATGTTGTATGTGCAGGACAGATATTCATCAAAACATTTTGCTTTATTATTCCAATAGTGAGATGTCTTCCTAGCATTTATAGAATACAGAATAACAAGAGTTGGAAGGGATCTTGGAGGTCATCTAGTCCAACCCCCTGCTCAAACAGGAGACCCTATACAATTTCAGATAGGTGGCTGTCCAGTCTCTTCTATAAAACCTCCAGTGGGAAGGAAGGAAGGAAGGGAGAGAGGGAGGGATAGCGGAATAACAGAATAATACAATTGGAAGGGACCTTGGAGGTCTTCTAGTCCAACCCCCTGCTCAAACAGGAGACCCTATAACATCTGGTCGAGTGCAACAATCAATCTGTGGAGTGACTTGTCTCTAGAAGTTCTGGGTGCTCCATCACTGGAGGTTTTTAAGAGAAGATTGGGCAACCATTTATCTAAAATGGTACAGGGTTTCCTGCCTGAGCAGTGGGTTGGAATAGAAGACTTCCGATAACTCTGTTTTTCTTTCCTGGTTAATTCTTGGATGGAAGGCCACCCGGAAATCTTAGGATTATAAAATAACTGCAAATTTTCGGGGCAGAAACCCACCCCAAAGGTGGCAATGAAGAGAAGCTTGACTTAAATGGACTTCTGTTGTATTGCTTACAGAAACTACCTCTCCATTAACCCTTGTTACATTCTTGGCAGGACGAGACTTCCTGTCTCAGGAACCTCTCTGGAGTTTTTTTTCCCCTCCTTTGCTTGTATGGAGCGACCATTCAAAGTTACAATGGCACTGAAAAAAGTGACTTATGACCATTTTTCACACTTACTTATTGCAGCATCCCCACAGTCATGAGAGGCCAGGCGAGGAGATGGGTGCCTCGATGTGAGTGATGTTGAGTGGGCCACGCCCACCAACTAAGCCATGACCACAGAACCGGTGGTTAAAAAATTTGAAGCCCACCCCTGGATAGGTGGGCAGATAAATAGGTAGATAGGTAGAAAGACCGATGAGATAATAAAGCCTTATTTCACTCCAGGCAGGAAGAAAGTACTAATGTTTGGAAAAGAAATGACTTCCCAGCTTTCGGCCGCAGAACGGAGGACAAAAAGCTTTCACAACTGGATGACCATCCCAGTCCTTGGATGAAGCCAGGGGCCATGTACCAGAAATCAGCTGGCCTGCCCCAGGCATCGCAGAGAAGCAGAAGAGAAGAGGCAGAAGACTGGGATCCAGCTGCTTCCCAGTGGCCTGCAGTTCCAACAGCCCGGCTGAGAAATCTGCAGACTCAGGATCCCTGCTACACATTTAAACCCAGCCCTGGCCCACAAAACACCCGCAAGGAAAAAGCTGACCCTGCGCAAAGCAACAAAACCATTCAGGTAAAAGATTCAGGCATGCACATATTTTTTAATAAGGATGTTCGTGAATCTCCTTCCAAACCGGCTTATTTTCCAAAACTGAAAAAGACTGGCTTGAATTGAAACACTTGGTGGCTTATATAGGTAGTCCTCGACTTACAATAGTTCATTCAGTGACCCTTCAAAGTTAACAACGGCACTGAAAAAACATGACTTATGACCCTTTTACCACACTTTTTGGCTTTTACAGCGTCCCCATAATCATGTGATCAAAATTCAGATGCTTGGCAACTGGTTCATATATGACGGTTGCAGCATCACGGGGTCATGTAAATCCCCTTTTGTGGCAGCCAGATTCACTTAACAACCATGTGACTAACAACGGCAGTAATTCGTTTAACGACAGTGGCAAGAAAGATCGCAAAAGGGGGCAACACTCACTTAAATATCTCACTTAACAACAAATTTGGGGCTCAATTGTGTTCGTAAGTTCAGGACTAAATGTAAATAGCAACATTCTCACTTAAACTCAAAATATGAGGCAATAATCTTTGGCTTATCTGTCTTCTTCTTCTTTTTTTTTTTTTTTGTCCCTGTTCCAAAGAAAAGGCCAGCAGGCCACTCGAAAGTGAAGGAAAAAGAGAATTCTCTCCGAATTTTATCTGCTGTCATCGAAAGCATGAAGCACTGGAGTCAGTATTCTAATAAAACTCCCCTGTTGTTTGAGGTACTGGGTGAGTATAGTAAGAGTGTCGGGGCAGTTTTCCATACAAGAATATTGGTCTTATCATCCCAAAGGAGCCAATTACTTTTAAAATATTTCAGCCAACCTATTCAGCATTTCGAATAAAAGGCATTTTACAAGCAATGCGGGCTGTCCTCTCTGAAACTACCCAAAATGTTGAGTTTCCTAGAGTCAAAACAGGGTGGGGAAACTGAGATAAGAAAAGGTTAGATTATTTACAGGAAAGAAATCCACAATTAGATTCAGATTCAGATTAACAGAGTTGGAAGGGACCTTGTAGGTCATCTAGTCCAACCCCCTGCCCAAGCAGAAGACCCTACACCATTTATGACGGATGGCAGTCCAATCTCTTCCTAAAAGCCTCCAGTGATGAAGCTCCCACAACTTCCGAAGGAAACTTCTGTTCCATGGGTTGATTGTTCTCACTGTCAGGAAATTTCTCCTTATTTCCAGGTTGAATCTCACTCCTTGATCAGTTTCCATCCATTATTCATTGTCTGGCCTACAGGTGCCTTGGAAAATAGCTTGACCCCTTCCTCCTCTCTGTGGCAGCCCCTCAAATATTGGAACACTGCTATCCTGTCTCCCCCCAGTGCTTCTCTTCACCAATTACCGGTCTGCCATGACAGTGAATTTCCTGGAGGCATCCAAATTTCCATCGTTAAAAACTCTACTTAAATAAAAACTACACTAGAACCCCTCTCTGTACAGATAGTCCTTGACATATGACCACAACTGACCCCAAAATTTCTCTTGCTAAAGTGACAAATTGGGAAAAGTTCACCATCCCAGACCCAAGTCCAAGTCCAAAAATGCCAGGGAATTTCTAGAAGCCTGGCACTCTGACAAACAGACACGTAAACATTAACAACATTTGTAGACTATGCAAAAGAGACAATCACCCAGCCCAAAAAGAGAGAGAGAGAGAGGACTCCACCAGTAATCAGCACCCAGATCAGCAGAGATTACTAACTCCCAGGTTCACATCAGAGCAAGTCACGCAAACACTACCCCAATTTGAGAAAATGCCAAAGGGCCATCCATAAACAGCCCAAGCAAAGAATCCCTAAGACCGCCCCCACCTGCACAGACAGGCAAGACACCAGAATATAAACTGACAGCAAACAACACTCCACTGATGATGTTACCTAGTTAGGTAATAAAACATTTGCAAGAAAACAAGCTTAGAGAGCACTAAGGACCCCACATTTGTTTATCTCTTGGGAACCACAAAATAGGAGGCGTTCGGTTGTACTTGAGCTAAGAGACTCCTTGTACGGGGTTCAGTCAGCATGCATGCATGCCCTGGGCAAGTCCTCCCCTCTGCTAATTATCTCAACTGTGGCCATATGTCCTCAACTTACGACCACAGTTGAGTCCTCACCTGTGCCCAATCTGGACGTACATCCTGGCTAACATTACTAGATTATCATGTGTCTTCTTACAAAACCCACAGAAGAGGCTTTGTCTTCGCTCTGAAAAGCTTTCAGACCAATAATGGTGCTGCATTATTTAGGTGTTCTGGATTCTGCTGTTACCCCTGGACAATTTGGGTCAAAAACTTTCCTTTTGAGAGATGGAAAAGAAACCGTGACATGCGTATTTTACGAGATTGTAAGTATCTATCTATATATATATTTGTATAATCTTTAATCCAGGATGTACTAGGTATGCTGAATCCATGACAACCTACACTATAATCCAATACATGAATACAGGTAGTCCTCAACTTACAACCTTTCATTTAGTGACTGTTCAAAGTTACAACGGAATTGGAAAAAAGTGACCTACGACAGTGGTGGGTTTCAAATTTTTTTACTACTGGTTCTGTGGGTGTGGCTTGGTGGGCGTGGCAGGGGAAGGATACTGCAAAATCTCCAATCAGAGGTGGGATTTGCCGGTTCTCCGAACTACTCAAAATTTCTGCTACCGGTTCTCCAGAACTGGTCAGAACCTGCTGAATACCACCTCTGACTTACAACCATTTTTCACACTTATGACCATTGCAGCATCCCCGTGGTTACCTTATCCAAATTTGGATGTTTGGCAACTGACTCATATTTATGACAGTTCGCAGCATCCCGGGGTCACATGATCCCCTTTTGCGACCTTCTGACAAGCAAAATCAACAGGGAAGCCAGATTCATTTAACAACCGTGTTACTTAGCAACTACAGTGATTCACGATGAAATGTTGTAAACGTCACGATGATGTCCTCATCATTACGACGAAAGGTCGTAAAATGGAGCAAAACTCACTTAACAACTGTCTCGCTTAGTAACAGAAATTTTGGACTCAAATTGCGGTCGTAAGTTGAGGACTGCCTGTATAATCAATTCATGTTGGTTCTGGCCGGTTCTTTTGTCCAAGTCATCCTTCGGAAAAATCGATTGTTTTACAAGGTTGTGAATAATACCTTTATTTCGCAATTTGTCAATTTTATCATTGCGATTAAAAAAATCTATCCACAAATCTTTGAAAAGTGATCAAAAGACATTATAAGTTGTAAACTATAAATAAGACATGTGTGGTGGTGCCATTTCTACCTGAAAGGACTAAGGGGGAAAAACAGGGATGGGATTCAAAAGTCCCAGCACCTGGTTCGCGGCCCGGTTGCTGGGTGTGGCCTACAGGAATTCCCAGAAGACCGGAAATGGGCCTGTTTCCAGCTTCTGGTGGGCCTCCAGAGCCTGGGGGAGGCCATTTTTGACTTCCCCCTCTGGATCCTGGGAAGGCGAACCGGAAGGGCCATTTTTCGCCTTCCCAAAGGTCCTGAGGTTTCCCGCAGGCCTCTGGGAGGGCGAAAACAGTCTCCCCCAGGCTCTGGAGGCCCACCAGAAGCTGGAAACAGGCCAGTTTCCAGAATTCTGCAAAAGCCCATTTTTTTCCCCCTCCCAGAGCCTCCACACAGACCCTGCACTTACCCGCATGGAAAATGGGCTGCACGGAGACTCCTGGGAGGGGAGGGATCGGCGGGGCCGGTTCCACGAACCAGATGGAAGCTTAACATCCGGTTTGCCCGAACTAGTCCAAACCAGTAGAATCCCACCCCTGGGGGGAAAACTATGGAAATAACGCTTTTATCCTTCTCTGAAAAAAAGGATCGCGAGCTGCCGAGATTAATCAGAGGCCGCATCCACAGATGCATGGGGAAATACGATGTAAAACACAAAGTGTTCAAGTGTGTATCCGTGAGGCCAGCGACATCTGCTGAACAGCAAACTTTCCAGGGTTTTGTTAAGGCCGCTGATGTGGAGATGTGCCAATTTCTGAAAACATGCAACGAAATGTAAACATCTTGGATGCAGCTCAGAAATCTTTGAAGAAACAGGTCACATTTTCGGTGTGTGTGTGTCTCTTCCACTGGATGTTGTAACACAAAAGTCGTGCTAGAAATCCTATTTATTTGTCGTTGCTCACGTGAAAGCATTGTCAGCAATGTCAATTGCAACCTCTGTCAAAAAAATAATAATAATAAACTAACTGCAGTTTGTTTTTAATGTTTTAATATAGGTGGCTTGTTTTTTTTCCCTACCAATTTAATAAATTTAAATTAGCATACTCAGTTGGTAGACATCGCCTTACAAGACCCTAGGGAAGAGTCGGCCATCTGCAGAAATATGTTCAAAAACTGGACAGAGACCAATTATTACCTCATGCCTCCAAACCAAGTATGCAGAACAGAGTGCTTATATTTCATACCTAGTTATTTTCCTGTTGATGTTCTGTCCATATTTTGCTTTAACCCAAAACAGAAGGACGTCATTATGTGAGCTCTACAACGACAATTGAGCCCTAAATTTCTGTTGCAAAGTGAGACAAAGTGAAACTAATCGAGAGAAGCAACTTAGAACTAAGGAGAAATTTCCTGAGTTAGAACAATTAACCAGTGGAACTACTTGCCTCCAGAAGTTGTGAATGTTCCAACATTGGAGGTTTTTAAAAAGATGCTGGATAACCCTTTGTCTGAAGTGGTGTAGGGTTTCCTGCCTAGGCAGGGGGTTGGACTCCAAGGTCCCTTCCAACTCTGTTATTCTATTCTATTCCTTAAGTGAGTTTTGCCCAATTTTACGACCTTTTTTGCTACAGTTAATCACCTCATTGATTTTGCTTGTTTGCAAAAGCTGATCACGTGACCCCAGGACACTGCAACTGTCATAAATAAGAACCAGTTGCCAAGCATCCAAATATTGATCCATGTGTCCATGGGGATGCTGCAGCGGTCATAAGGGTGAAGAACTTGATTTTATTTTATGTATTTATTTGTCAAACATGTGTACAAGATAACAAGTATCAACATAAACAAGAACGAAGGGAGTAAATACATATAAATGGGGACAACTGTCATTAAACAAAACAAGGACTAACTGTATTTAAGTATCCCCTGGGCTGCTTAGGGATCCACCTCTACAGATGTTGAAAAGTTCACTCAGTTTCGGGGCTCACACTCACCCCTCAACACTGGAAATGAACACAATTATGATTTCGAACAATATAACAACACGATCCCATTTTGTGACCTTCGGAAAGTCAACGGGGAAGCCAGATTCACCGAACAACCATCTTAGTAACTGAACAATTGTAATGATTAACAACTTTGGCAAGAAAGGTCGTAAAATGGGGCAAAACTCACTTCACAAACTTCTCACTTAGCAACACAGATTCTGACCTCAATTGTGCTCATTAAGTCAAGGACTACCTGTACTAATTATATGGCAAAAGTTAAACAACTCAAATAAAGGACAAAAGTGAAGTGTTGGGGAATAAATAAATCTAAAGGAAAAGCTTTCTGAAATAAAGGACTTTATAATCAAGGACATACGGTCACTGTAATTAACAGGCAAAATGAAGTTATAAAATCACATACCACATATTGCAATCTTTACTACTGGAAACAGCTGGCAATTATCTAGAAAACCACGTTTTTTTCCCCCCAGTGCAAAAGTGACATTCCCCAAAGACAGCACCAAAGCAGGGTTGTTAAGAGAGTTACAGCATCACTGGAGTAAAATATAGGTTATCACAGCAGCATTTCATAATTTCCTCCTTTTGAGTAGTCTTTTGTAAAATAAAATTGCTAGCTTGATCCTTCCTATCACTTCAATTTTACTAGTATAAAGGGGCTGCCTTGTTTAGATTCTGTGTGGTTGCTTATTTCAAAGCGATCATAACAAAAAGACCCCTGCTGTTCTCTAGAATGAATTAAGCACTGCTCAAATCAATAATAATTCAATATTATTAGCCAATTCTCTTTCATCTTGTAGAAACTGAATCGGAGATTTTGCTGGGATAATAGAAAAACGACAGCAAGTTTTGCTGACAATTAGTTGCTTTATTATCATACTGCCTTGGTTGGCATATCAGAAAATTCACGATTTTAAGCTATTGGAAATAGCTGTTCAACAAACACAGAGGAGTGGTTAATATTTTAAAAACAGGAGGCACTGTGACATAAATACAGAAACCACAATCATGGAAAATACAGCTTTTTGTTACACGTAAAATTATTTACATCTATTTATATTTAAATATATTTATATATTTAGACTACTTGAACCTGAACCAGTAATTTTTGTTTTTTTTTTAAGAAAAAAAAAGAGAAAAAAATGACATTGTGCACATTTGAAATGGCAGATTTCTTAAAATTCCTCAGTATGAGCAATTTATACAATCTGGTTTATGTGCAACTTTCACCACAAACTTGATCTCTTAAGGATGACCTACATTTCCTTCAACCAAAGATCCGAGTTTCATCAGGATCAGATGGGCTTAGATCTTAGGGAAGCATTTGTGTTGGTCACAACCCCAATGTAGGTAGTCCTTGACTTACAACAGTTCATTTAGTGACCAAAGTTACAACAGCACTGAAAAAAGTGACCTAAAACCGTTTTTCATACTTTCAACCAAAGTATCCTCCATGGCCACATGATCAAAATTTGGACACTTGACAATGGATTCATACTTATGACGGTTGTGGGGTCCCCTTTTGCGACATTCTGACAAGCAAAGTCAATGGGGAATAGAATGGAATAGATTTTGGACAGGATAGGATAGGATAGAAATAAGAATAGAATAGAATAGAATAGAATAGAATAGAATAGAATAGAATAGAATAGAATAGAATAGAATTAAATAGGAATTAAATGGAATAGATTTCGGATATGATAGGACAGAATAGAGAATAGAACAGAAAATAGAATAGTATAGAATAATAGTCGAATGAAGAAATAGAATTAAATGGAATAGATTTTGAATAGGATAGGATAGGACAGAATATAGAATAGAATAGAAAATAGAACAGGAGCTGGAAGGGACCTTGGAGGTCTTCTAGTCCAGCCCCCTGCTCAAGCAGGAGACCATACACCATTCCAGGCAAATGGTTGTCCAATCTCTATCTTAACAACTGCTATGATTCACTTAACAACTGTGTCAAGAAAGGTCATAAAATGGGACAAGCTCACTTAACGGAAGTCTCACTTAAATTTTGGGTTCAGTTGTGGTTGTAAGTCAAGTACTACCTGTTGTTGCATCCACACCACTTGGGAATTAGGAAAGGGGAATCTGTTGAGGTATGTGCAGGCGCAACTCTGCGCATGGCTTTGAACACCTGGAGACAGGAAGCATGAAACAGCTGGACCTCCTGACCTGACCTTATTTTTATTTTTTTTCCCCCTAAACTTTGAGGCTGTTTTGGTGCCTGTCGCAAGAAAAAGGGCTGGATGCGAAGATTTACTTTCCTCCATTCTTTTTAGAAAAAAGGATTTTTACGCCCCAAATACACACTCTTTGAAAACAAAATAAAACCCACAAGTAGACAACTGATTTCATGCATCTTTCTACAGGGGAAGAAAATGTTTATTCAGTTTTTAATCCATCCATGCAGGATGGAGAATCAACTTCGAAGTGACCATTCCTGATGTTTCGACAGGTTTTAACAAACTGTACCTGTTTCTTTTTCTTTGCTTAAAAAAAGGGGGATTTTAAAATAACGATAAAAAAATACAAAATGGAAGCATTGATTCTACATTTTCTGGTATAAATTCCCAGAGGTGAGAGAGGGAAGCACTTTTGACGTCAGGATTACATCCGAGTTCTAGAAACTGTTATAAATATGAAAGGGGGGGTCGTTGCCACAGAATATGGGAAATTCCCAAAAGTTTCAGAGTGTTCCAAAGAAAACTTCATTATACGGCACCAAAATCCACTCACCAAACTTGATTTTTTTTTTTCCGATTTCCGGAAGAAAAAAGAAAAGAAAAAGGACATATCTCATGCATACCGACAAATCACTTTTCTAGTGAAACACTAAAGTGAACTGTAAACATTACAGAAACTGTTATATATATATATATATATTTTAGAAACATACATGTATCGAGAAATACAAAGACATTTTTACTACACTGTACATTTTCACTGGCTGATGAAGCTTTTGACTAAGTGTTCACTACTGATGTAATACATGTTCAGCGTTAAAAAGGCACAGGTTGGTTAAAAAAGAAAGCATTCTGCAATTAATTCCTTTATTTCACCTTCTCCGATCTTCCTCAAGTTCCTCCTCCTCGTCATTCACATTTCACTTTTCCAATATTCCTCACCTTCTAAAAGAGCCGTTTCCAAAAAGGCTCCAGTCATTTATCATTCTCGTCAATATCTGTCATTTATATCAAATTTAGACCACCGGGCATCGAGTTCAAAAACCAAAAAGTGCTTGCGTACAGGTAGACCTCAACTTTGCAACGATTTGTTTAGTGACAAAGGGGTTGAAAAAAAGTTGACTGGCGACCGTTGGTCACTTACGACCGTTGCAGAATCTCCATAGTCACACGATCAAAATCCAGAGGCTCGGCAACAGACTCGTATTTATGACAGTCGCAGTGTCCTAAGGTCACACGACCCCCTTTTTCACCCTTCGGACAAGCCATGTCAATGATTAAGCCAGATTCACTGGGACGACGGTGTTACTCGCTTATCAAGTGCAGTGATAAGTAACAACCGGGGCAAAAAAAAGGTCATAAAATGGGGCAAAATGCACGTAATAACTGTCCCGCTTTTAGTAACAAAAACATTGGACTCAATTGAGGTCATAAGTCGAGGACTACCTGTACTCTGGCGAATCAGGGAGGTGTTTATTTAAATCCACTTCTGAATGTTTATCTCGTTTCTATGGACTTAAAAAGGAAAAAAATAGGTCCTTTTTGCCTAGGGCTGCTACCGGTTTGCACCGGTTCTAGCGAACCGGATGTTAATTTTATATCTGGTTCGCCAAACTGTTAGTTGCAACGACTGGCTGGCCACGCCCACCCCAGCCCCGCCCTTCCAAGGGCAAAAACGGGCCACTCGGAAGTTCAGAAAGGCCGGAAACGGGCCCGTTTCCGACCTCCGGAGAGCCTCCAGAGCCCGGGGGAGGCCATTTTTGCCCTCCCGGAGGCTCAAGGAAAGCCTCCAGAGCCTGGGGAGGGCAAAACCCCCCCACACTGTGGTGCAGGCCGACTAGGCCACGCCCACCATGGCCACACCCACCCAGCAATAAGGCAGAAAACTGGCTAAATTTTTTGAAGGCAACCCCTGCCTAGGAACAGTTCCTAAATAACCCCATCAACCTTACCTTTAGCTCCTCCCTACAAGTTGTGTATATTTATGCAATTTAGCACACTCCGTGAAGCTTAACCTATTTAAGGAATGCGTGTTTTCTGCCATAAATTGAATTAATTCAATCACCCAGATTGGTGCATTTTGCAGTGATAAAGACCAAGTCTTGGCTACCCCACTTCCCCTCTACACACACACACACACAAAATGCAATCCTATTTTTACCTGATTTACAAGATGCAGCAAAGGCTGAAGAGATATGCTGTGTTGTGACACCGATTGTGCTGGCGTTGTGACCGATCGCGTCGGTACAATTCTGCCATTTATCAGAAATGGTATAAGGTCTCCTGCTTGGGGCAGGGGGTTGGACTAGATGACCTATAAGGTCCCTTCCAACTCTGATTATCTGTTATCTAACAAAGCGCTTGCCCTAGTCTCTGCTTTTTAGATTGACATGCTTGTTGATCTCCAAAGGGCTTCTGGTAATTTCTGCATGTATTTTTCACGGCTTTAGTCCTGAAAATTGCATATCCTAAGATACACAGTCTTAACAACAGACTGGTGCCCTCTTCCAATATGCGGAAGGCTAAGAGCAATTCTTTTTATTATAAATAAATAAAAGTGAATCATTATTGCTTAAAGAAAGCCATAAAAGATTGCATTGTTTTGTTTTTTACAGGCTCCGATTCCAGTTATTTAGCAGCCAAATTAATTTTCTTCTTTAAGGTGAAATAAAATTACATATATTCTCACTTACTTTCACTTGATGCCCTCTTCAAATGCCTTGGATTACATGGCACTGTTTTCACTGAAATTACAACCTAGTGTTACAGTTGTTCTGACCACTCAGTGATTTCAGACACAGCAATCTTTTATTCCAAGAGTGTTTTCTTCAGTCTGTGTCCCTCCAGATGTGTTTGGACTTACGATCCCCAGAATTCAGCTCACTGTCCTACTAACATGCCGATTAGAAAATTCTGGGAAATTGTAGTTTCAATTCACCTAGGTGGCCTCGGGTTGGGGAAAACCTGTTATAAACAATTAAATGGAATGACCATGTACGTCATCTTCAGTCATGTGGCCAGAATTTATGTCATTTTTGCAGAAAATTAATGTTTACTTCTGGTTTCGATAAGACTCTAGAAAGAGTGCAGAGAAGAGCAACCAAGATGGTTAGGGGGCTGGAGGCTAAATCATATGAACAACGGTTGCAGGAACTGGGTATGTCTAGTTTGATGAAAAGAAGGACTAGAGGAGACAGGATAGCAGTGTTCCAATATCTCAGGGGCTGCCCCCAAAGAAGAGGGAGTCAAGCTACTCTCCAAAGCATCTGAAGGCTGGACAAGAAGCAAAGGATGGAAATTAATCAAGGAGAGAAGCAACCTAGAACTAAGGAGGAATTTCAGGAGAACAATTAACCAATGGAACAGCTTGCCACCAGAAGTTGCGGATGCTCCACCACTGGCGGTTTTTAAAAAGAGATTGGACAGCTATTTGTCTGACGTGGTATAGGATCTCCTGCTTGAGCTGAGTGTTGGACTAGAAGACCTCCAAGGTCCCTTCCACCTCAAGCAAGGTTGCATAGACAGACTGGACAGCCACTTGTCAGAAATGGTAAAGGGCCTCCTGCTTGAGCAGGGGGTTAGACTAGATGACCTGCAAGGTCCCTTCCAACTCTGTTATTCTGTAGATAGGCTGCTACATGAATGTTTACTCAGAGCCCCTATTATTTCCAGCTAAAAGATCTGCATTAATTGCCC
>NC_142009.1:7803156-7828156 GCF_049901735.1 Notechis scutatus
ATTCTTTCTTTCCTCCCTCCCTTTTCTCTTGTTTTCCCTCCTTCCTTCCTTCCCTCCTTCATACTTTCGTTCCTTCCTTCATTTCTTCCTTCATCCTTTCTTACCTTTCTTTACTCTTTCCTTCCCCCTCCCCGTCCTCTTGTTTTCCTTCCTTCCTCCCTCCTTCCCTCCCTCCCTTCCTCCCATTCTCTTGTTTTCCTTCCTTCCTTCCTTCCTTCCTTCCTTCCTTCCTTCCTTCCTTCCTTCCTTCCTTCCTTCCTTCCTTCCTGCCTGCCTGCCTGCCTGCCTGCCTGCCTGCCTGCCTGCCTCCCTCCCTCCCTTCTTTCCTTTCTTCCTTCCTTTAAATCCGAATTTCTCGCTTCCCCCCAATCCGTATTGGGATTATGGTGGCGAGGATGGTGGTTTTAACACCATTTCTCTTTTCGTCCGGGGGGCGAGAAAAGATCAGACCAACTCGGAGGCTGAAGGGGCCCCGTTTCTTGCTTTCAAGAAGATTTACTTCCGAGTAACCCTCTCCAGTTCGACTTTTGCCTCCTGCCAACTTTCCTCCCTTTGCAACGATAGGATGCAAAACAAAAACAAAAACAAAAAAAGCGCCTGTCCGGGTTTGTCTCTGCAGGATCGGGCCCCCCCTTACCAGCCCCGCAGCTGCAGAGATCCAGATGATCCTGGAGCGAGCGCAGGGCCGCGGAGCTGCTGCTTCCTCCGGCGGCAACCCGCTTACTCTAGGAGTTAAACCTCAGAGCAAAGCCTGCCTGGGGTGGAGGCAGCGATCCGAGGCGGAGGAACGGAGCTCCCGGCGGGGGACAGAGCAAGGATCTACCTACTTACATTGGTTGTCCATCTACTACGGAAAGTTGCGCCCAACGCTGGAAGGGCCGAAAAAGTTTACTCTTTGCGGGGCGGGGCGGAGGAGCAAGGGGCAGAGAGACAAGTCTCGGTGTAGAATTTACTCCGGAGTCGAATCGGGTAGAGGCCGCGTCGCTGTTTTCCGGCTAAATGAGTTGAGATGAGTTTTTTTTTTTCTTTTCTTTCCCGATTGTCCATTTGAAAATCATATTTCAACCAAAACTGAATAAGTGCGTTGGGTTGTTGTTGTTGTTGTTGTCTAAATCTCAGGAGCTGTGAGTTGGGACATCGAGCCCGCTCGTAAATTTTGAAGCCTTCCTTCCTTCCTTCCTTCCTTCCTTCCTCCCTCCCTCCCTCCCCTACTCCCCTACTTCTTTCCTTCCTCCTTTTCTACCTTCCTTGCTTTATTCCTCCTTCCCTCCCTTTCTACTTGTTTTTCTCCCTCCCTTCCTCCCTCCCTTCCCTTCCTTCATACCTTCGTTTGTTCCTTCCTTCCTTCCATTCCTTCATCCTTTCCTACCTTCCTTCCTTCTTTTCTCCCTCCCTCTCTGTTCGCTTGTTTTCCTTCCTTCCTTCTTCCTTCCTTCCCCACTTCATTCTTTCATTCCTTCCATTCCTTCATCCTTTCCTTCCTCCCCTACTTCATTCCTTCCTCCTTTTCTACCTTTCTTGCTTTATTCCTCCCTCTCTGCTTGTTTTCCTCCCTCCCTTCCCTCCCTCCTCCTTTCCTTCCCTTCCTTCATACCTTCCATTCCTTTATCCTTTCCCACCTTCCTTCCTTTTTTTCTCCCTCCCTCTCTGTTCGCTTGTTTTCCTTCCTTCCTTCCCTCCCTCCCTTCATTTCAGTTCTTCCTTCATCCTTTCCTTCCTTCATTCTTTCTTTCCTTCCTCCCACCCTCTCTTGTTTTCTTCTTTCTTTTCTTCCTTCCCTCCTTCATACCTTCATTCCATTTCCTGCTTCATTCCTTCATCCTTTCCTACCTTTATTCTTTCCTCTATTCCTCCATGTCCTCTTGTTTCCTTCCTTTCTTCCTCCCTCCCTCCCTCTCTCCCTCTCATATCTCTCTCTGCAAGAGATGCCGTTTTGATATCTTTGTACAGACTTCTGATATGCCAAAGGTGGGGGAAAAAGCATAATTCTTAATAATTTTGAGACTTTAATTTAACACTTAGACTATGAAATGTTTTCCATTCAGAGGAAAACAACGTCCCCCACAAATAGCAGCCTCTGGTGCAATTTTAGCCGATATGAAGCTGGATTTTACAATGATTTATGTTTCACTAAAGTGAGGAGGTTGACCTGAATCGTTAAGAAAGTTGGCCAAGCTTATTCCGGCGCCAATCGGATTTATGCTTCGGAGCTTCCAGGCTAAGGGAAGAGTACACTGAGGACTAGAAACCTTAGCTACTGTTAAGTCTCCTTGCAGTGCTCTGTGTGGGAATCACAGGCTTTCTCTGGGGCAGATCCCAGGGCTTCCTCCGTGAAAATAGGTACTTCCCTGATCTTCTGCTTATGTCTGGAAATCCTTTCTGGAAAAAATCCCATAGATTCACTCCCCCGCCCCCTTTCCAAATATATTTATTATACATTTATTATAGACCGAAATGTTGAAGCATTTTTATCTTTTTTTAAAGGTGAGAACAAGTGCAACCGTCGGGCGTTAAATGCTGCCTTTGATTTATGGTTGGGGGGCTTAAGACAAATCACTGTGATGGTTTCAGAGGAAAACTTTGTACATGTTGGGGTGTGGTTGGGTCTGTCTCTGGGTAGACGCTGCCGGCGGACGCCTTTTCAAAATTGGCCCGATCCCTTGCCGTTCTCTTTTCGCTGATGTCGGTTGGAGAAACCTCTTTTTTTCTTTTTTTTCTTTTAATCGTTGAAAGGACTCCTCCAGATCGGAAAGAAAACCGGCGCCAATATGGCCTCTCCTGCATGAAGGTGCAGCACCTTTTTCTTGCTTCGGTTACAATTTATCCGCCTTCTTTTCTGAGTTCAGAGCTTTAGGAAGGCCCGAAAAGTCAATACTCAGTGTCTTCTGGTCTAACTGCCCCACTCTCTCTAGCATTTATATCTGTCTGTCTGTCTGTCTGTCTGTCTATCATCCATCCATCATCTATCTACCATCATAATCTATCTGCCTGCCTGCCTATCCATCCATCCATCCATCTATTTACCCATCCCTCTCTCTTTCTATCCATCTCTCTCTCTCTCTCTCTCTCTCCATCCATCTATCTCTACCCATCCCTCTCTCTTTCTATCTATCTATCTATCTATCTATCTATCTATCTATCTATCTATCTATCTATCTATCTATCTATCTATCTATCTATCTATTTATCATCTGTCTATCATCTGTCTGTCTGTCCATCTATATCTATCTATATGTCTATCTATATCTATCTATCAATCAATCTATCTATCATCTATCTATGTATCTATCATCTATCTTTCTATCTTTCTTTCTATCTCAAATCTGTCTATCTCTCATCTGTATCTAATCTATCATCTATCTATCTTTCTATATCTATCTATCTATCTATCTATCTATCTATCTATCTATCTATCTATCTATCTTTTATCTGCCTGCCTGCCTACCTACCTACTTATCATCTGTCTATCATCTGTCTATCTATCTATCTATCTATCTATCTATCTATCTATCTATCTATCATCTATCCATCCATCCATCCATCCATCCATCCCCTGGATCTATCTGTGTCAATCATCCATATCTATTTATCATATCTCTGTCTCCCTGACTCTCTCTCTCTCTTTAACATTTATTGGTTCCAAGGTTAAGATTATTTAAAAGAAAAAAAAAGGTCCAAAATGAATTTGCAGTTATCGTGATTTTGCTTCAGCAGGCGATTGATCCATGCAGTGGGGAGGAGCAAACCAGATTAGGCCTGTAAATGTTGCAGAAAGACATAAAGTTTAATACTATAAACAGCCAAGATGACCTTCAGCCGATGCTACCTTGGGTTAGGTCCCTGTAGGGACTTCTATGTGACTTCCATCTTTCCCTTTATCAAAAGAAGGAATCGCTTTATTTTTACACAGTGTGCGTTATATCCGGTGGAGTGTTTTCCCTTACAGATAGAGTCCTTGACTTATGGCCATTCATTTAGTGACCATTCAAAGTTGCAGCAGCACTAAAAAAAACAACATGATTTACGGCCGTTTTTCACACTTACAACCATTGTGGCTGCCCCATGGTCACATGATCAAAATTTGGAGGCTTGTCAACTGGCATGTACCGTATTTATGACAGTTGCTGTATCCCATGATCACGTTTTGTGACCTTCCGACAAGCAAATTCCATGGGGAAGTCCCCTTCACTTAACAACTCTGTTGCAGACTTAAGAATGTTGTGGAACTATTCTTGGTGGGGACATTTAAAAAGAATTATGAGAGAAGCATAAAAAATATAATGTTACATGTCTTAACGGCAGCTAGAATTGCCCAGTGTTGGAAGCATAAAAATGTATCACCAGATGAATATTGATTATCCAAAAAATAATGACTTGAGCTGAGATGGATAAACGTTACAAGAGAAAGGGGAGTCTGAGTATTATAGGATTTGGGGAAAATGGTATGACTGGATTGAGCTAAGATAGACGGAAGATGGAAAGATTAACGATACGCAATATATAGGTTAAATTCTTACATTCACAGAAATTGTAGATATTTGTAAATAATGCACAAAATAGCAGTATAAGATAAATGCCACAAACGGTTAATGTCGAGATATCTACTTTTTGTTTGTTTTTAAAGTTATAAAAGATTAATAAAGTTCATTAAAAAAAAGAATGTTGTGCTTCACTTAATAACTGTGGCAAGGAAGGTCATAAAATGGGATGCAAAATTCACTCAGCAATGGAAATTTTGGGCTCCATTGCAAGTTGAGGACTATCAATATATATAAAGAGTGTGTCTATATCCGTGATGGTGAACTTAAGGCATGCATGCTGGAAGTGGCACGCAGAGTCATCTCTCTGGGCATGTCAGCTGTCACCCATTGCTCTTCCAGGTTCCAGCGGGTGTATGCACACCAGCCACCTGTCTTCTGGTTTCTGGCACACGCATGCGCGCACGAAGACCAGCTGGCCAGCGCATATGTGCCTGCCGGAAACCGGAAGCGCAGCTGTTCTTCCGGTTTCCGGCACTCCCCCCCAACATGCACGCACGCTCCCGTTTTGGCATTTGGTGCTGAAAAGGTTCCTCAACATTGGTATATATGAATATATGTGTGCAGGTAGTCCTCAACTTACAACCACAATTGTGCCCCCAATTTATTAGAATTAGAATTCCTTTATTGGCCAAGTGTGATTGGATTAGATAGATAGATAGATAGATAGATAGATAGATAGATAGATAGATAGATAGAAAGGAAGGAAGGAAGGAAGGAAGGAAGGAAGGAAGGAAGGAAGGAAGGAAGGAAGGAAGAAAGAAAGAAAGAAAGAAAGAAAGAAAGAAAGAAAGAAAGAAAGAAAGAAAGAAAGAAAAAGGAAGAAAGAAAGAATTCTTTATTGGCCAAGTGTGATTGGACACCCAAGGAATTTATCTTTGGTGCAAATGCTATCAGTGTACATAAAAGAAAAGATACATTTGTCAAGAGTCCAGACTCATAAGGTAGAACACTTAATAATAGTCATAGGGTACAATAATAAGCAATCAAATCATACTAGGAAACAGTTTATATAAAGCATAAGGATGCAAGCGACAAAGTTACAGTCATACAGTCACAAGTGGGAGGAGATGGGTGACAGGAAGGATGAGAAGATTAATAGTAATAGTAGTGCAGACTTTGTAAATAGTTGTACAATGTTGAGGGAATTATTTGTTTAGCAGAGTGATGGCGTTTGGGAAGAAACTGTCCTTGTGTCTAGTTGTTCTGGTGTGCAGTGCTCTATAGCGTCGTTTTGAGGGAAGGAGTTGAAACAGTTTATGTCCAGGATGTGAGGGGACTGTAAATATTTTCACAGCCCTCTTTTTGACTCGTGTAGTATACAGGTCCTCGATTGAAGGCAGGTTGGTAGTAATTGTTTTTTCTGCAGTCCTAATTATCCTCTGGCATCTGTGTCTGTCCTCTTGGGTTGCAGAACCCAACCAGACGGTTATAAAGGTGCAGATGACAGACTCCATAATTCCTCTGTAGAACTGGATCAGCAGCTCCTTGGGCAGTTTGAGCTTCCTGAGTTGGCGCAGAAAGAACATTCTTTGTTGGGCTTTTTTGATGACGTTTTTGATGTTAGGTGTCCATTTTAGGGTTAGGGCTTCTGTTGCTTAAGTGAGAAATGAGTTAAGTGAGTTTTGCCCTTTTGTAGGACTTTTCTTGCCACGGTCATTAAGTGAATCATTGCCGTTGTTTCATTAGTAACACGATTGTTAAGTGAATCAGGCTTCCTGATCATCAGAAGATCGCAAAAAGGGAACACTTCAACCGTCATAAACGTGAGTCAGTTGTCCAGCATCTGAATGTAAATCACGTAACTATGGGGATGCCGCCATGATCTTTAAGGGTGAAAAACATTCATAAGTCACTTTTTTCAAGGCCGTTGTAACTCCAAATCGTTGCTAAGCCAACTGCTGTAAGATGAGGACCTACTTGGATATGTATAAATGTAATTAGTCTATGGAGATTCTCAGTCGTCCAGTCATATGTTGTCCCCAAGGCTCTTTTTTCGAGAGGCAACTGGACTTTCTTTGTTTTTCTTTGAAGACCTTTCGCTTCTCATCCAAAGAAGGGTCATTGAGGCCACTTGGAGGCTTATGTGTGTCCTAAGAGTCACCTGAGGGCTGCAAATGGATGTGGAGCCTTCTTGGCCAGTGGTGGGATTCAATTTTTTTTTACTACCGGTTTCTGTGGGCGTGGCTTGGTGGGCGTGGCAGGGGAAGGATACTGTAAAATCTCCAGTCAGAGGTGGGATTCTCCAAACTACTCAAAATTTCCACTACCGGTTCTCCAGAACTGGTCAGAACCTGCTGAATACCCACCTCTGTACTTGGCGTATCTATATATATAAAAGCGAAATACCACTCATGCATCATCACAAAATCTCCAGAACCTTAAAGCCTACAAACTTGAAATTCGGCATGTATGTTCCTCTTGACTTCTAGGTGCTCACTAAGAAAGGATTTTTCGAAATGACCATCAGAGCTATTAGTATTTCCTATATTATTATTATTATTAACACGCTCTGATGCTAAGGAGTTCTACTCCCCCTCCCCACCTGAAAAGAAATCTCTTCCAAATGCAAAACACAAGCAGAGAAGAGGAGTTTCAGTTTCACAGCAGCAAGCAGCTTTTGTACAGAACAGTTGAGTCCTTGCTGTCTCCTTCTTGCTCACACAGCAAATACTGTTTCAGTTTCCAAGCAGCCTTGGACTCTCTCACACAGTGACAGGAGCTAGCCAGATGAAAACCAATTGATGCTGGTAGGCAGAGGCAGAATTCCCCTTATTTTCCTCCCCCCAAAACTAAGTCCGATCACATTGGACAGGGAGCTCTGATGTCATTCCTGGTATCTGTCGGAATGTCTTCCTGTTGTGATTCACCGGCAGCCTGTGCAGAGAGCAACGGAATCAGACAGTGGGGAAGAAAGGGTATCAGTCCAGAAATCTGGAGAGGACTCAGATGAGGATCCTGTGTCCAATGCAGAGATGGGGCCAAGAACCATCTAGGAGTGGGGTGCTGCTTCCGGAGCCTTTGGAGTCTGGCAGCAGCGAGGCAGAGGACCGAGGGGAGCCTGTTCCCAGTGTGCGTGTGCGCAGAGCTGCCAGAAGGCGAAAGCAGCTGAAACAAAAGGGGCGACTCAGGAGTAAGGCTGGGAGGTGATTGCCCCTCCCATATGGTATAAAGGACAGGCAAAGATGATGAAACCTTTGCAGGAAGCAAAGTCGTTCGTTTGGTTCAGATTCATTTTTGAAGCTCTTTGTACTTCGGTTGCTGTTGTTGTTTTTCTAGTTCATTGGACACTTCTGTTATAGGGAGCACCTCGCAGAAAAGAAAGGTGGGTGCTTATCTCGAGAATCAATGTTTGAGATTCACTACCAGCTGTGAATGAAAATAATTCACAGCGTTGCAATAAAACAAGACTTGTTTTTAAAATAAGCGTGTGCGTAATTACGGTCTCGGAAGCCTTGGTCAGAAACACTCCCAGCTTCTGAGACCACCTAAGATTCTTAGCACCACTGGAATCCCTTTGGCCTGGACTTTCCAAATCCTCTCCAGGTCCTCCATCAGGCCTTGATCCTTCTCCAGCTACTCATCCTCCCTTTCCCTTGTGCTGCTCTCACTTGGCACGGCTACATCTATCGCCACCACTGTCTTCTCACCCTTCTCTACAACTGTAGGGGTCCCCGACCCCCAGGGTCCTGGACCAGTTACCTGGGGTCCATGGCCCACCAGGAACCAGGCCCCACAAGCATTTGATTAGTTTACATTATCAGAGTTGGGACCTTGTAGGTCATCTAGTCCAACCCTCCTGCCCAACCTGGACAAAAAAAAATGAGGTAAAAGAAATGGGCCTCTTCCTATCCTTATGTCCCAAAGGAGCTTTTTTTTTTTTTTTTCCAAAGGGAACTGGACTCTCTTTGTTTTTCCTTGAAGATGTTTTGCTTCGCATCTAAGAAACTTCTTCAGTTCTGGCTCCGTCAGAACTGAAGAAGCTTCTTGGATGAAAAGCGAAACGTCTTCAATGAAAATCAAAGAATACAGAATACAGAATAATACAGAATTGGAAGGGACCTTGTAGGTCATCTCGTCCAACCCCTCTGCCCAAGCAGGAGACTCTACACTATTTCTGACAGATGGCAGTCCAGTCTCCCCTTGAAAGCCTCCAATGATGAAGCTCTCACAACTTCTGAAGGCAACTTCTGTTCCATGGGTTGATGGTTCTCAGTGTCAGAAAGTTTCTCCTTATTTCCAGGTTGAATCTCTCCTTGTTCAGTTTCCATCCATTATTCCTTGTCTGGCCTTCGGGTGCCTTGGAGAATAGCTTGAACCCCTTCCTCCTCTCTGTGGCAGCCCCTCAAATATTGGAAGATGCTATCCTGTCTCCCCTGGTCCTTCTCTTCCCTAGACTGGCCATACCCCGTTCCTGCAACTGTTCATCGTATGTTTTAGTTTCCAGTCCCCAACAGAACTCCCGTGTGTGTGTGTGTGTGTGTGTGTGTGTATAACCATCACACACACACCACACACCCGGTCCACAGAAAACCCGCTCTGCACGGAACCAGTCCGTAACTCCCCAAAGATACAGACCAATCTCCTTATGCTGCGTCACCTGTAAAGTCATGGAATCAATTATTAACCAATCCAATTCAGTGGTACACGACAAACTACTCCTAAAAATAAAATCCTATGGTATCTCTGGACAACTGAATAACTGGATAGACCAACTCTCAATGGTCAAACAAATGGCAACTTCAAATCTCAACAAATAAATGCTCTGTCTTACATATTGGCAAAAAAAAAATCAGAAAATAAAATACAAACTGAATAGTCAAGATCTTGTTGATGACCCAAGCTCTGTAAAGGACCTTGGAGTACTCATCTCTAATGATCTAAGTGCTAGAGCCCACTAACCCACATTACATATCTGATATTAGCACAATTGAGAAAAGCTTCAACCATAACAACACAAGAGCACACAATAGATACAAACTCAAAGTTAACCGCACCAAACTTGATTGCAGGAAATACGACTTCAGCAATAGAGTGGTCAATGTCTGGAATACTCTACCCGACTCTGTAGTTTCTTCCCCAAACCCCAAAAACTTTAATATGTACCCATTTCATGTATTCACAACTATGTATACACTTATACTTATTATCTTGTAAACAATTGGCAAATCAAATAAATAAATAAATAAATAAATAAATAAATAAATAAATAAATAAATAAATAAAAATAAATAAATAAATAAGTAAGGTAAAGTAGGCTGGGGAATTCTAGGAGTTGAAGTCCACGCATCTTCAAAGCTGCCAGCATTGAAAAAGGCAGAGTTTAGAGGCTTGAAGGCAAATGGCTTAAACCATTTGGTGCAAGGAATCTGTCGTTCTTGAAGGAGATTCCATATTCCAGACCTTCATATCGGCATCTCTTTGGGGATTAGTTACTTGTTTCGCTGGGTTCCTTTGGGGTTTGTAGCTGATTTTTGTCTCGGAGTTTAGAAAACACAGGACATCGAATAACAGAGCTGGAAGGGACTTTGGAGATCTTCTAGTCCAACCCTCTGCTACCCTGTACCATTTTAGACAAATGGTTATCCAGTCTCGTTTTGTAAACCTCTAGTGATGGAGGTTAGTAACTTTCCAGTGGGCTCAAAACTGGGGATCATATTCTGTGTTTCTGCAAACACACACACACACACATACACAAAGGCAGTTCATTTTGTGTACTGTAATTAAAAGCATCGCCCTATGTGCTTTGTGGCTGGAGCTAACATCACTGCCTTACACATTCAGAATATTTTACGGTTTGACGGAGCATTGAATTATTGGCCAGTGAATGAAGCTTGCTAACTTTGATTTAAAAGTTGGTTTTCTCTGTTCAAACAATTGACTGGCTTGAGGGAGAAGCTATGAATTGATGGAGGTCTGATGCTGGCTGGAATGGAGTTTTAGGAAAATAAATTACTAAGCAATTACCCTCCCTCCTGTTAACTCAGAAGCAAAGCTTAGTTAACCATAGGTCCCTGACAGCAAAAGTGAGCGCACACAATATCAGAGGAACATCAGTAGCTCTGCCAAAGATAGAATAGAGTGAATGAGCCAGAAGGGACCTTGGAGGTCTTTTAGTCCAGCCCCCTGCTCAAGCAGGAGAACCTATACCAGTGATGGTGAACCTTTTTGGCACCGAGTGCCAAAAAGTTCATGCAGAAACATGGTGCACAAGCGCTCATTGGGATCATACTCCAGAAAAGCCAAACTTTCAGGTTCTAGTGTGTGTGCTGTCCAGCCGGTGTATGGGAATTGGAGAGTTAGTTAGCAATTGTGAGCTGTCCCCTTAAGGGAATGCATAATGGTAAATGTAGTTAAAGTATCCTGGGGAATGTAGTCCATGTCACGTGACCACATCTGTAATCCTGATTGGTCACTAAATTGACCCTTGTTGGGTTGGGCGAGGTTTCCTCACTCTTGCCTGAACTCCTGGACTCGTGGTAGCTGCTCTACCGCTATGAGATGGGAGGAAAGGGATAAGGAGATAACCATCTTTTTACCTACAAGACAGATATCCAAAGGATTGGACATTAAGAAGAACTTCATCACAAATGTGAGTTATGAGGATACCTGATGATAAAGACTTTGTATGAATGTTATGTCAAGTTTATCTATCTGCATCTGTACAGAAGACAAAATCTACCACTGTACAGAATACAGAACAGTGCGCATGTGCGCCTGACAATCAGCTGGCCAGCACACATACACAGGCCGGTTTTCAGCACTGCTGCACATGAAGGGATTGCGCTCCGGAAAAGCCAAACTTCAGGGTTGTGGCATGCATGCGCACCCAACAATTAACTGGCTGGTGTGCATGTGCACACTGATTTTTGGTACTGCTGCATGCACGAAGGACAGCTATTGTCATGCACACATGCATGCCAGAAACCCAGAAGACGAACAGGCAAGGCCACGTGTGCCAGGTGACATGGCTTCGTGTGCCACTTTGGGGACACGTGCCATCACAAACCTATACTATTTCAGATAAGTGACCGTCTAGACTCTTCTTAAAAACCTCCAGTGATGGAGCACCCACAATTTCTGGTGGCCAGCTGTTCCACTGGTTAATTGTCCTCACTGTTAGAAAATTTCTCCTTAATTCCAGGTTGCTTCTCTCCTTGATCAATTTCCATTCATTGTTTCTTGTCCTGCCTTCAGGTGCTTTGGAAAATAATTTGACCCTCTCTTTTTTGCGGCAGCCCCTCAAGTACTGGAATACTGCTATCGTGTCACCCCTAATTTTTCTTTTCTTTAGACTAGCTAGCCAAACCCAAATCCTGCAGCCCTTCTTTGTGTGTTTTACTCTCCGGACCTTTGATCATCTTAGTTTGCTCTTCTGTGGACTTTTTCCAAAGTCTCAACATCAAACCTCCCTAGTCCATAGCAGTGTATCTTTAAATGTCAATAGATGGGATGGGGCAAGGAATCCCAGAGGAGGCCATTTTTACCATTGCTGGAGATGCAACTCTGAATCAAATTTGTGACTGGTCTGATCTGAAGAGTTTTTTTAGTTTTATGTTCTTTTCCCGCTCCAAATGTCTCCACTCGATGTGTTATATTTATGTATAACTGTATAACACAAATAAATATTGACTTGTCTTTGTGGTCACATGACCCAACCAGAATGAGTCTCCCAGCCAAAAGTTCCCACTAAGAAATGTTATTAAAGGCATAAATTTTTGTGAGCTGCAGGTCGCTTAATCAAAAGCGGATGCCCTTTGATGACATATGTTAGTCTAAAACAGGGGGGTGTCCAACTTGGCAACTTGAAGATTTGTGGACTTCAGCTCCAGAATTCCCCAACCAGCTTGGGGGATTTCTGGGAGTTGAAGTCCACAGATCTTCAAGTTCCTAAGGTTGGACACCCCAGTATAAAAAGTGCTACCAGATGCTTTAAAAAAAACCAAAAACCTTTTTGCTAAATATACGAACATGTTGGCAAAGGAGAGGCCAAGAGGAAAGATTGTAGGATCCAAACTGCCAAAGACGGACTTTAGAGTGGGTTCTGGGCTCCCATTTTTTCCATCTGTAAAAATGGACATTTTACAGACAGAAAATGTAATATAAAATGAAAGTTGGACCATAAGGAAGGCTGAAGAATTGAGGCCTTTGAACTAGGGTTATTACAATTCTTTGCACAGCTGACTTCATAGTGTAAAAGAATAGTGATCTTTCATCCCATAAGGAAGGAGTAGGGGGTGAGACACCAACATGCTGCTGGGGTCCGGGCAAGAGTGAAGGAACCTCCCCCAACCCAACCAAGGGTCAATTCAGTGACCAATCAGGATTACAGATGTAAACACATGACATGAACTACATTTCCCAGGATGTATTAACTACATTTACCATGATGCATTCCTTTAAGGGGACAGCTCCCAATTCCTAACTAACTATCCCACTTCCCAATTAACTATATACTGTCTGGACAGCACAAGGGTGCTGGAGAAGACTCCCTTGGCGAGTCCCTTGGACTGCAAGGTCATCCAACCGGCCAGTCCTAGAGGAGATCAACCCTGACAGCTCTTTGGAAGGCCAGATCCTGAAGAGGAAACTCAAAGACTTTGGCCACCTCAAGAGAAGGAAGGACTCCCTGGAGAAGATCCTAATGCTGGGAACAATGGAAGGCAAAAGAAGAAGAAGGGGACGGCAGAGAAGGAGGTGGCTGGATGGAGTCGCTGAAGTAGTAGGTGTGACCTTAAATGGACTCCAGGAGATGGTAGAGGACAGGAAGGCCTGGAGGAACATTGTCCATGGGGTCACAATGGGTTTGTTCTGCTTATTACGCTCTGGATGGGTATAAAGCAGACAGAGCAACTCCACAAAGCATCCATACAAAGTCTTTTTTATGGTTCATCAGGCATCCTTATCAACGCACAGTTATGATGAGGTTCTTCTTAATGTCCAATCCTTTGCATATCTGCATTATGGTGTAGAAAGATAATAAACTCTCGTCCCTATGATGATTGAAGCAGCTGCATGGTAACGGATTCAGGCAAGAGTGAGGGAGCCACCCCCAACCCAACAAGGGTCAATTTAGTGACCAATCAGGATTACAGATGTGACCACATGACATGGACTACATTTCCCAGGAAACCTTAACTACATTTACCATGATGCATTCCCTTAAGGGGACAGCTCTCAATTCCTAACTAACTATCCCAAATCCCATTAACTCTAAACTGTCTGGACAGCACAGGGTTGGACACGACTTTGCGACTAACAATAAGAAAATGGATACATCAGTCATTGCTCTACCCACCAGAAAACAGCTGCCAAACTCCAAATGGCCATCAAATAGGAGCAAGATATTAACTCTTAAAAGAGAATATTTATAGCAGGGTTGAACTGTGGGGTCCTTGGTGTTCTCTGTCAGGGGTGGGATTCAATTTTTTTTACTACTACCAGTTCTGTGGGCGTGGCTTGGCAGGCTTGGCAGGGGAAGGTTACTGCAAAATCCCCATTCTCTCCCCACCCCACTAACCTGCTTTCCAGCTCCGTTCTCCTGTGCAGGGCAACCATAGAAGTCCCAGCCGATCAGCTGGGACTCAGGAGGTAGAGAAGAGATGGGGGCAGGGCCAGTCAGAGGCGGGATTCTAAACTACTCAACCCTTCCGCTACCGTTTCTCCAGAACTGGTCAGAACCTGCTGAATACCCACCTCTGCTCTCTGTGCTTCCTTATTTTCCTGCAGGCACTTCATGACCCGACTAGGTAACATCATCAGTGTTTGAAGGGAAGGGGGCTTGCTCTCTGTTTATATTCTAGTAATGGCTTGACCTGTCACTTTTTTGTGGGAGTGGTCTCCATGGCTGTAGGTCATGAAACGTCTTCAAGACAAACCACCAGGCTCAGGGAGCACCAAGGACCCTCAGATCGACTCGTTCTGTACAAAGCTGTATTGTCAAAGGCAGTGGAGTCAAGGCAGACTTGCAGAATGGATTTTAATTTGTCAGGTCCTTGGTGTTCTCTGAGCTTTGGTTGTTTTCTTCCAGACGTTTCATGAGACAACTAGGTTACATCATAATGCTAGGGGGGAGTGGGTTTTGGTCTTATTTTATATACTAATGGCTTGTGCCCTGTCAGTGTTGGTGGGACGGCACTCCCTTCTAGCACTGATGATATTGCCTAGCTGGGTCGTAAAACGCCTGCGAGAAAAAAAAACCGCAAGCTCAGAGACCATCAAAGGACCCCACTGTTCAACCCTGAGCTACAATATTCTCTCCTATCCTGACGCTTTTTCTTCTTCCCTCCTGAAATAACAATGTCAAAGGTGGAAGGAAGTGGAATCTATCAAATAAGAAGGCAGAATGGAGCCTGCATGTTTCTAAGCAGTCAACCTGTACAAATGGGAAAGCATGGCCCATGTTGGGGGCTTACCCAACATTTATTTATTTATTTATTTATTTATTCAGGCTAGAGGACCTCCAAGGTCCCTTCCAACTCTGCTATTCTATTCTATTCTGTTCTGATCTATTATGTTGTTCTAATTCTATTCTATTCTATACTGTTCTGTTCTAGTTCTGTTCTGTTCTAATTCTATTCTAATTCTTTTCTGTTCTGTTCTGTTCTAATTCTATTCTAATTCTATTCTATTCTATTCTGTTCTGTTCTGTTCTAATTCTACTCTAATTCTGTTCTAGTTCTGTTCTATTCTAATTCTATTCTAATTCCGTTCTGTTCTGTTCTGTTCTAATTTTATTCTTTCTGTTCTAATTCTCTTCTCTTCTGTTCTGTTCTAATTCTCTTCTATTCTGTTCTGTTCTATTCTAATTCTATCCTGTTCTGTTCTGTTCTAATTCTATTCTTTCTGTTCTAATTCTGTTCTATTCTGTTCTGTTCTAATTCTGCTCTAATTCTCTTCTAGTTCTGTTCTATTCTATTCTGTTCTAGTTCTGTTCTGTTCTAGTTCTATTCTAATTCTGTTCTGTTCTAATTCTATTCTAATTCTGTTCTGTTCTGTTCTGTTCTATTCTGTTTTAGTTCTGTTCTGTTCTAATTCTATTCTAATTCTGTTCTGTTCTGCTCTAATTCTGTTCTAGTTCTGTTCTATTCTATTCTATTCTATTCTATTCTGTTCTAGTTCTGTTCTGTTCTAGTTCTGTTCTAATTCTATTCTATTCTGTTCTAGTTCTGTTCTGTTCTAATTCTATTCTATTCTGTTCTGTTCTAATTCTATTCTAATTCTGTTCTAGTTCTCTTCTGTTCTGTTCTAGTTCTGTTCTGTTCTAATTCTATTCTAATTCTGTTCTGTTCTGTTCTGTTCTAATTCTATTCTAATTCTGTTCTAGTTCTGTTCTGTTCTATTCTATTCTATTCTATTCTATTCTATTCTATTCTATAGATTTTATTCTATTCCTATTCCTATTCCTATTCTCTATTCTATTCCTATTCCTATTCTATTCTCCTGGATCCTTGGAAAACCCGGAGCGAGTTTTGAGCATCCTCAATGCGGCCTTGAGCGGCTCCTGCGTTTTTGTTTTGTCTTTTTTCCGCGACGCTGCGCGCTGCCAGACGGGGCGGGATCTCCTCAGGATCGAAGCCGGCGGGGTCTTCTCTATCCCCTGCAGCAGCCCGGCCCGGTTGAGAGGCCGCTGCCCGGAGCGTGGCGAGGAATCCTCCGGCCTGTGCTCTCCAGATGTGTAAGCCTTAATTTAAACCAGGAAGGGGGCTTCGCTGGTTCTCCCTCCCTCCCTCCCTCCTTCCTTCCTTCTCTCCCTGGTGCACGCGGCTCTTGCTTTTCTGGAAGGTTTTGTAAGGGTGGGAGCCTTTGGCTGCGGGGGTGGGACGGGGTGGGGTGCAGCAGAGCAAACCAGGGAGAAAACTGTCTTGGTGGAGGTTTGCAGGGAACTTGGGATAATTGGGGGGAAGGCAATCCAGGTTGGGTCTCTATTGCGTCGGGTTTGGTGTGGGAGAAGGCGTGGTGGGGGGGCGAGAAGCAGCCCCGGCTGCTCTGGAAAATCCTCAGCTCAAGACTGACAGCAGCGACGTCAGCAGAAGGGGGGCGCCCGAGAGAGAGAGAGGGGGCAGCCCCCATTCCTCCGTCCCTGGCAGGCGTTTTTATGGAACAGTTGAAGAGGCGATTCCGAAGGGAACCCAGCGATCCTTTTGACGCTGCGAGGAGCCTGGAGGCGAAGCCCCTTTCTCTCCGGCTCCCTCACCCCACCTGCCTTCCCCTCCCCCAACCCCGAACCTGTCTTCTTTTGGGGGGGGGGAGACCCTCCCACCCCTCCAAGGCAAGAGATTCTCTCTCTCTGTCTCTTGCGCCTTGGCCCTTTTAAAAGGGCTCTTCTTAAATATTCTTATTACTATTATTATTATTATTATTTTGGGGGGGGGACAAACAAACAAAAGGAATTGCTCTGGATGCCGCTGCGCGGAACGTAGAGGAGGACCCGCCAAGGTTTGACGAGGATGCGAAGCCCCGTCGGAAGTTCTTGATGCCTCCGCAGCTGCACAACGGCCGCCTTTGGTTCTTGCCGCCTTCCAGCTTCAGGCGCTTACTGTGAGTCGGAGCTATGCCGTCCCCCGCCACCCCCTTGGCAAGGATCTTCATCGAGGCCGACAGGGAAAGGAAGGGGGGGGGGGGTTAGAGAAGGAGGGGACAGGTCTCTAGCCGTGTTTACCGTCTGGTTGCCCTCCCCCCACCAGGCACAGCACTGCGAGGTTGGGAAAGGACCCCAATGCCTTTTTCTCCCCCACTTCACGCCCTGAAGAAGAAAGACCACCTTTCAGAGGTTGTCCAAATAATAATAATAATGATAGTGATGATGATGATGATGATTGATGATGATTGATGATGATAACCAACGGGGTTGCCCGCATTCCCACGACTCCTTGACTCCTGCTTCCGGAAGTCTCCCAGGTGCAAACTCGACCCTTTGACCCGGGCTCGCTAACTCATGGCGAGTCCAGACGCTCTTCTGCCGGCGTGTAGTGTCTTTTGGAAGACAGTGGCTGAGTTTTTGTTTTGTTTTTCCCCTCAACGCGAGTCAGCTAGTTGTGGGAATGTATAGTCACCGCCCGGGTCTTGCGCCAGGAACTCTGTGTGTGTGTGTGTGTGTGTTTCCTTTTTTTTTTTTTTAAATGGCACTTGGCCTTCTACTCTCAGGAAGAGAGAGAAACCGAGCTGGGATTGCTATAATTAGATATATTTCGTAGAATCAGTAATAAGCTAAGAGCAGAGCATTAAGACGAATGGAAATGATTATGGCTGGAAGCTTTTAATGGTTATTTCACAAGGTATTTGTACCCAAACGGCACACTGGTTAATGGATGATGGATTGTTTGTATTAAAAATAAAATAAGAAATTATTATTATTTTTTTAAAAAGGAAAAGAGAGGAAGGGCAAGAGATTGTTGAGGGCAAGAGGCTGACTCTGTAAACCGCTTTGAGAGAGCTGGAAAGCACCTATAAAGCGGCATAGAAGTCTGAGTGCTATCGCTATGGCTCTCTGGCTTTCCCTCGTCTCAAAATCATCCTTGCTTCTTGGATCCTAAGTTAAAAGGGGGAGAGAAGCGTTGCATTTCTAGAAACGCAGGTTGGCTCACGAAAGCGCAGATTCAAACGTTTGCACGCCGAGGAATGGAGGGACAATTTCGGGGTGGGGTGGGGTGGGAATCAGAAAGTCGTAGTGAAAGATCTTGAGGATGTAAACTCTTCTGGGGCGCAGTAAGGAGCGCGCAAATACCCTTTTGCAAAGGGACTTCGCCGCAAATCCTAACGGTCTAATTTCTATGCCTCTCTTCCTCCCACGAAGATTGGCAGCCTTCTTGCCCCCCTCCCCCAAAAAAGCGCGGGGGGGGGGAGATGCAACATTTGTCCCCAAAGGGAAATGAACATTTTCGTTTTGGAAAAGGCCATCCTTCCTCCTCCGAACCACGATCCTCTTCAACGGGCCAGGGTCCGCGGAATCCCGGCCTGCCTTGCCGAGAGATCGATCCTCTGAGCATATAGAATAATAGAATAGAATAGAATAGAATAGAATTCTTTATTGGCCAAGTGTGATTGGACACACAAGGAATTTGTCTTGGTGCAAATGCTCTCAGTGTACCCTATAACACTTAGTCATAGGGTACAATAAGCAATCAAATCATACTAGGAAACAGTCAATAAATAGAATAGAATAGAATAGAACAGAACAGAATAGAATTCTTTTATTGGCCAAGTGTGATTGGACACACAAGGAATTTGTCTTGGTGCAAATGCTCTCAGTGTACATAAAAGAAAAGATACAAGAAGTCAAAAGTCAAGGATCATCAGGTACAACACTTAATAGTCATAGGGTACAATAATAAGCAATCAAATCATACTAGGGAACAGTCAATATAAATTATAGAGGCTGGCTTCGGAGTTAAGGCCGCTTGAGACGGTTAGGGACCGATTTAGCTGCCGGGGAAGCGTTTTGCGAGATGGGGGTCGCGCGGGGAAAAGGAGGGAGGGCAGGGCTTGAAAAGCGGTTGCCGCAACGCTTGAAACCCAGATTTTGGAAGGGCGGGTTTTTCCCCCCACGTCCCGCAACTCTGGAATCATCCAGGAATGATTGGTTGATTGATTGATTAATCTTGGGGTTTTTTTCCCTATTGAAAAGGGGGGGAAAGTTTGTTTTTCATCAGAAGTTCCCAAAGGCCCTCTCGATTATCTAGGAACTGGCAGGATTGGGTGTGCGTGTCACACACAGGTCTCCATTTGGGTATCCTGCCGTTCGCTTTCTCCTTCCCTCGACGCCCTGAAGGCGAAACTTGGGTTTGCCAGTTTCGCCCCAGTTTCGCCTTTCCGCGCGCGCCCCAGGGATGGCGAATTTTGGGCGACGGATGCAATCACTTAGTGGCCGCGGGTGACGTCGCTTCGTTTGCAAAGTTTCGCGGCCCGCCCGTGGTTCTAGAGAGAGGCGTCTGTCCCGCCTTTGAACTTCGGAGCGGTCCTCCGAACTCTTTGTTCCGGGCGGGGATGCCAAAACAGGCCGGGCCGCGAGAATTTTCAGCCAGGGCTGAAAAGGAAGGCGTTTTAAGAAAGTTCAGGTACGCGAGTCCGGGAGTGGGCGAAAAAGAAAGTGGTCCAGCAAAAAAATAAATAAAAAAAATATTTTATTTATTTATTTATTTATATATATATAAAATATACCCCTCCACCGAGATAGATAGATTAGATAGATAGATAGATAGGTAGATAGATAGATAGATAGATAGATAGATAGATAGATAGATAGATAGATAGATAGATAGATAGATAGATAGATAGATAGATAGATATCCACAAATTAAATATATATATCGGTGGAGGGGTGGGTTTATCAATTGCCTCTTCGTCTCCGGACGAAAAGGAGGCGAAATCGCACTTCCACGTCCCACTCTGACTTTTAATTCGTGGATGGGAAGACAGCGAGGCCTAAGAACCCCGTTCGGCCCCGTTTAAAAACCCTTTACCAGCTTGCAATATTCCCCCCCCCCCCAAATAACGATTTTTTAAATTAAATTTTCAATATAAACACACATATTTTATGAGCATTGCGTTAAATTACCGGCTTGCAATATTTCGTGGCTGGGTTGATCTTTAGTCCCCTCCGCCCCCGGCTTGGTGAAAGGTACTTAGGAATTGTTCTATCAGCATGGAAGGGACCTTGGAGGTCTTCTAGCCCAGTCCCACGCTCAAGCAGGAGAGCCTATACCAGTTCAGACCAGTGGCTGCCCAGTCTCTTCTTCAAAACCTCCAGTGATGGAGCGCCCACAACTTCTGGTGGCAAGCTGTTCCACTGGGTAATTGTCCTCACTGTTAGGAAATTTCTCCTTAATACAGGTTGCTTCTCTCCTTGATCAATTCATTCATTGTTTCTTGTCCTGCCTTCAGGTGCTTTGGAAAATAAATTGACCCCCTCTTCTGTGGAGCAGCCCCCCCCAAATACTGGAATACTGCTATCATGTCCCCCTCTCGTTCTTCTTTTCCTTAGACTGGCCAAATCCTGCAACCATTCTTCCTATGTTTTAATCCCCAAGCCTTTGAATCGTCTTCGTTGCACTTCTCCACCACTTTCCCAAAAACCTCTTTTTTTTTTTTTTTTGCAAGGTGGAGGCCAAAGCTGGATGCAGTTTTGGGGTGGGCTTGAGGTACGAGGTCTTTTGGGGCGACTGCAACCCTCTTGGACCACAAAGAAGCCGAGTCCGTCCAACTCGACCCTCCCACCCCAAACAACCCGAGTTGCATACCTACGCACCGAATCTGGGGGCGAGTGGGGGCAGACAGCCGCTCGATCGGGCGTTTTTCCTCGCTTCCCGGCTTCCTGACCAATCCTAAACGACCTGGCGGGGTTCTGGATCGAAGAAGAATCCATTACAGGCTTTCCGTGGGGGAAGAGTCGGTCAATTTCAAACTATCAAGCCAAATTTGAAACGGGTCTTCTTCTAAGAATCAACAGGGACAGTCGAATGGGGAGAGGTTATATTCCAAAGAAAAGTGAGTAAGGGGCGTCTAATATTGTAGAGGTCCATTTGTTTCTCTGGGAAGGAGGGGGAAAAATTCGATCCCCATCCGAATCCCAAACTGGATTAGGTTCAGCTGCAGGAATCCTATAGGTTCAGTTGCAGGAATCCTATGGGATCTTATTCAGGATATTAGCTGCTTTCCTATTTCTTTCCCTCCTTTATTCATATTATTTTTAAGAATGAACAATATTACTTCTCGTGCAATATCTGCCTTTGCGTGAGGACTTTCCAAACCTCTCTGTCTTACAAGCTGGGAAACTGAGGCCGAAGCCTTAAAAATAGGCCTTATCTAACTTTAGCTTCATTCCACTCAGATTTCATTTCAATATATATATATATATATATATATATATATATATATATATATATATATATATATATATATATATATATATATATATATATATATATATATATATATATATATATATATATATATATATATATATATATATATATATATATATTTTAAAAGAAGCGGATTTAAAAGCGTTTTAAGGCCTTCCCTCACGTCCTTCCTGTCTAGCAGCTTGTTTTAAAATTTTAAAATTTAAATGAAGACACGGGTTCGCCCAGCGGGCCTGTGGAACCCAGATTGGGATGGAGCCCATTAAATGGCTGGTATGAACTGTGTGTTGTCTCTGGATTGAAGGGGTTGTTTTTTTAAAAAATCATTTTATCATTTTTCTTTTTTATTATTATTTATTTCTTTTGCATTGTGCTTTTATGTCCTGTAAGCCGCCTCGAATCGCCATGTGCGAGTAGGCAGCAATATAAATTTTCTAATTAAAATAAAATAAAATAAAATTTAATAAAATTTTACTTCCCCTGGGATTGGCCTATTCCACGACTGACTTTCCGGGAAAGCATGGGCTTTATTTAAAAGGAAAAGCTTTGGAATTTCTTCACCATCAATAATAATAATAATAATAATAATAATAATAATAATAATAATAATAATAATAATAATAATAATAATAATAACAACAACATCAAAAATATTACCCAAAAATGTAATAAGGATTTCCTGGATGAATTCTCAAAACATCCAATTCACTTTTCTGCTCTAATCCTTCCAAGAAATTAAAGAGAGATTTAAACTTCTCCGATGGGGTTTAAAATTTCTAAAACGCTTCGAAGCGGCTCCATTAAGCCGTTTAAAAACCCCAAGTGGTCTGTATGTAACGTGTTTCCTGGGAAATAAGGCCTTTTCTTCGGACTATGTTAAATTTAAGCTCCCGACGCGGCTTATCCGCCAGCGAAAGTTTTACAAAGGGTGTAGAAGGGTAAGCGGTTTGCCTCCGTCCTTATCTCCTTTCACTCCGTGGAAATGGAAGGAAGCGGTTGATTTTTAAGGATTCCCCCCCCCTCCCCTTCTCTCGAAAAAGAACGGAAAAAGCAAATCATTCGATACAATTAACTGGGATCAATCGATTCTATAAATATACTTTTAGGGATAAAGAAATGCGGGTTTTTTATTTTTATTTTTACTTGCCAATGGAGGCGCCTGGATGTCTTTATTTTTAAGAACAGGCCCCTGTATTTTTTCCAAAATTAAAATTACACAGCGCAGGTCCTTTGAGCCGCCAACCTCTTCGAAACTAACGTTTCTCTCATTTGGATAGGTCTTTTTTCTTTTGTTCTTTTTAACAAAAACGTCCTGGGAAAAGAAAGCGAAGCGAGGGAGTGCTGCGATTCTGTTGCCTTTCTCAGCAATAACGATTTTAAAAACTGGCCGTGACTATTCTTTTAAAAATGTTAGAAACTGGGAATTCTAACGGCTTGTTCCAAATGCAGGGTTTACCCTGTTTCTAGCCAGGGGGTGGGGGAGAATCTTTCAGGGCGAACTTGGACTGTCCAAAATTGACGGAGTGAAGCGGACTGGTGCAGTTCTACTTGCGAGTAAACAGCTGCTTCCTCAGAGGAGGGTTCAGATCCGTTCAAATTTTCAAGTAAATTTTCTGGGAAGTAAGCTTGTTGTATGTACACTGAGAGCTTATGCACCGGACACAAATTCTTGTGTGTCCAATCATAAGATCTTTATTGGCCAATAAAGAATTCTATTCTAATTCTATTCTAATTCTATTCTATTAATTCTAATTCTAATTCTAATTCTAATTCTAATTCTAATTCTAATTCTATTCTACTCTATTCTAATTCTAATTCTATTCATTCCACTCCCTCCTCTTCTCTCCTCTCCTCTCCTCTTCCACTCCCTCCTCTTCCATTCCACTCCTTCTCTTCTCTTCTCTTCTCTTCTCTTCTCTTCTCTTCTCTTCTCTTCTCTTCTCTTCTCTTCTCTTCTCTTCTCTTCTCTTCCCTTCCCTTCCCTTCCCTTCCCTTCCCTTCCCTCCCTCCACTCCCTCCACTCCACTCCACTCCACGTCCTTTCCATCCTCTTCTCATCTCTTCTCTTCTCTCCTCTCCTCTCCTTTCCTTTCCTCTCTTCTCTTCTCTTCCACCCCACTCCACTCCTTTCCATATCTTCTCTCCTCTTCCACTCCATCCTTCCACTTCTTTCCTTTCCTTTCCTTTCCTTTCCTTTCCTTTCCTTTCCTTTCCTTTCCTTTCCTCCACTCCACTCCATCCCTTCCATCTCTTCTCTTCTCTCCTCTCCTTTCCTTTCCTCTCTTCTCTTCCACCCCATTCCACTCCTTTCCATATCTTCTCTCCTCTCCTCTTCCACTCCACCCTTTCCTTTCCTTTCCTTTCCTTTCCTTTCCTTTCCTTTCCTTTCCTTCCACTCCACTCCACTCCACTCCACTCCACTCCACTCCATATTGTCTGTTGTGTTCTCTTCTGTTCCAAGCCTCCTTGGTGTGGAGGTGAGGTTTACACGCAGTTAGTTTCAGCACAGCTTGAGGATGGCTGGATCGTGTCCTTAAAAAATATCAATAATTGTGACCCAGTTCCCCTGCATGTAAACTACCAACCGAACAAGTCTGAGAAGTGTGAATCTCCCATCCTGATTTTTTTGCAATTTGGAAAATAGAGCAAATCTTGGCAGCAAGTTAGTTATCCCTCCTATTCTCTCTCTCTTGTTTCTTTGCGCTTCTCACTTCCTTGGGTAGCAAATCAAGTTTCTAGGCCTCATAGTCTCCTCTGGCCTCACAGCTACCACTGCTGCTCGCAAAGTCCACGCAAGCCTCTTAGCGCGATTCTCAAATCATCCAGGTCATAAGTTGCCCCAAAGGTGCTTTTTCCAAAGGCAATTGGACTTTCTTGGGATCCCCACCCCCTTGAAACTGTTTCACTTCAGAACTGAAGAAGCTTCTAGGATGAGAAGCGAAATGTTTTCAAGGAAAACAACAACAACAAGAAAGTCCAGTTGCTTTTTGGAAAAAAAATCATTTTGAGACAACCTTCTTAATATTTCAGGAAAACCCTTTCTTCCCTATCTTTTCTAGAACCAAGTAACAAGAATTCATTCATTCATTCAAAATTAAAATTAGTCCTGCTATAATTGACTCCCACACAGAAGCCCATCTCGGAAGCCCAAGCTGTTGCCTTTCAAAGTATGGAGTTGCCTGTTTTAAAATTGTACACACCTGAGTCAATGAAAAAGAAAGAAAAGGTTTGTAAATTGTGTGTGTGTGTGTGAGAGAGAGAGAGAGATTTGGCATGAATGACCAAATCTGAATAATAATTTTAATGTATTGATTGATTTGCATGCTGCCTTTATTATTTTTACAAATAACTCAACATATTTTAGAAATAACCCAAAGTATTTTACAAATAACCCAATGTATTTTACAAATAACTCAACGTATTTTGCAAATAACTCAACGTATTTTATAAATAACTCAACCTATTTTACAAATAACCCAACATATCCAATCTACTTCCCTCCTCCTATTTTCCCCACAACAACCCTGTGTGGTGGGTTGGGCTAAGAGACTGGCCTAGTGTGTGAAGTTGTGTCTGATGCATCCCGTCCCTATGGACATT